>NW_018743297.1:125000-315333 GCF_001683475.1 Chenopodium quinoa
GAGGAGCAAGTTGATGACTGTTTTCCCGAAAAAAATAGTCTAGTAATGAGGAGAGCCCTCCAAATGCACGTGGAGGTCGAGAAAACCCCAATTCAAAGAGAAAATGTCTTCTTAACCAAATGCAAGGTTAATGAAGATGTGTGTGACTTGATTGTTGATAGTGGCAGTGAAGCTAATGTTGTGTCAAGTGATCTTGTTAAGAAACTTGACTTGAAGACTACTAGACATCCTACTCCTTACAAGTTGAGTTGGCTTGATAAGAGCAAGAGTACGGGAGTTAGAAAAACAATGTCTAGTAAAATTTCAGATTGGTTCGTATGTGGATGAAATTTTATGTGATGTCATTCCCATGGATGTTTGTCACATTTTGTTAGGGAGGCCATGGCAAAGTGACAAAAAATCAGTACATGATGGCCTATCAAACACCTACACCATTACTCACCAAGGCAGCAAGAAAGTGTTGCACCCCTTACCACCACAAAAAAGCCTTTCCCAAACACAATCCCCACCACCACAAAAAGAGCCCAAAAGAAAGGACATTTTGTTGCTTTCCTTAAAAGAATTCGAAAACTCTTTGGAGAAGGAAGATGAAGTGTTCTTATTGTTTTCTAAAGAGGAACACGAAGGTTTTGTCCAACAAAACCCTAGGCTAGCCGCATTGATCAAGGAGTATGAAGATGTTTTTCCTAATGAATTACCACAAGGGTTGCCTCCTATTCGTGGTATAGAACATCAAATAGATTTGATTCCGGGAGCCCCCCTTCCGAATAAACCCCCTTATAGATGCAATCCCATGGAAACTAAGGAATTACAAAGACAAATTGAGGAGTTGATGCAAATGGGTTACGTGAGAGAATCCATGAGTCCTTGTGCCGTTCCAGCTTTGTTAGTGCCAAAAAAGGATGGAACATGGAGGATGTGTATTGATAGTAGGGCGGTGAATAACATAACCATTAAGTATAGGTTTCCTATTCCTAGACTTGATGATATGTTAGATGAGTTGAGTGGAGCTCAAGTGTTTTCCAAGATAGATTTGAGGAGTGGATATCACCAAATTAGAATGAGGGAAGGTGATGAATGGAAAACAACCTTTTAAACTAAGCATGGTTTGTATGAGTGGCTTGTTATGCCATTTGGATTAACAAATGCTCCAAGCACCTTCATGAGACTTATGAACGAAATGTTGAGGCCATTTTTGGGGAAGTTTGTAGTTGTTTACTTAGATGACATTCTCATCTATAGTAAAAATGAGGAGGAGCACTTGAAACACTTGGAAGAGATTTTCAAAACCTTGAGAGAGCAACAATTGTATGGGAAGTTGGAGAAATGCCATTTTTTGCTAACAGATATTGTTTTCCTTGGTTATATTGTTTCAGGTGAAGGAATTAAAGTTGATCCAAGCAAAGTGGAAGCCATTTCTTCATGGCCAATTCCAAAAACAGTCACGGAGGTTCGTTCATTTCATGGACTTACTTCGTTCTATAGGAGGTTTATTGAACATTTTAGCACCCTTATGGCTCCCATCACCGAATGTACAAAGAAGGGAAGTTTTCAATGGACTCCACAGGCTCAAAAGGCGTTTGAGTTGGTGAAAAAGAAGATGTGTGAAGCGCCGGTTCTAGCCCTTCCAGATTTCATGAAACCATTTGAAGTTGAGTGTGATGCAAGTGGAAAAGGAATAGGGGCTGTCCTAATCCAAGAGAAGAAGCCAATTGCGTATTTTAGTGAGAAATTGAGCCAAGGCAAATTGAATTACTCCACTTATGACAAATAATTCTATGCCATGGTTCGAGCTTTGGATCATTGGTCACATTATTTGAGGCCACAGCCTTTCATCTTACATTCGGATCATGAATCTTTAAGGTTCATTCATGGGCAAAAGAAGTTGAATGCAAGGCATGCTAAGTGGGTGGAATTCCTACAATCTTTCAACTTTGCAACCAAGTACAAGAAAGGCAAAACCAATATTGTGGCGGATGCATTATCAAGAAGGCATAATCTTCTTGGAATCATGGAAACTAAAATTCTTGGTTTCGAGGTCATGAAGGAATCATACAAAGATGATCTTGAACTCAAGGAAATCATGGAGTCTTGCAAGAATGGAGTCCACGGTTCTTTGTCATAATAGATGGTTTCCTTTTCAAAGGGAACAAACTTTGTGTTCCTAAAGGTGCAATTCGGGAGTTGTTGATCAAGGAAGCTCATGGAGGAGGACTTGCTGGTCATATGGGTATACAAAAAACCCTAGAAATCTTACAAAGTCATTTTTATTGGCCAAAAATGTTAGCTAATGTGCACCAAGTTTTGGCTAGGTGTTCTATTTGTCAAAGAGCCAAAATGACGTTTCATAAGGGAGAGTATAAGCCTTTGCCCATTCCCGAAAGACCTTGGGAAGATTTGAGTATGGATTTCATAATGGCCTTGCCTAGAACAGCTCGTGGAAAAGATTCTATCATGGTGGTCGTTGATCGGTTTTCAAAGATGGCTCATTTCATAGCTTGTAAGAAGGTGGATGATGCGTTCAATGTGGCGCAACTTTTTTTTAAAGAAGTGGCTAGATTACATGGTTTGCCTAGAACCATAGTTACGGATCGTGACACTAAGTTTGTGAGTCATTTTTGGAAGTCCTTGTGGAGGCTCGTGGGTACTAAGCTACTTTTCTCAACAAGCCATCATCCACAAACGGATGGTTAAACCGAAGTGGTGAACCGAATTCTTGGTTCTTTGCTTCGTGCCTTAGTGAATAAGGGAGGTAAAGATTGGGACTTGAAGTTAGCTCATGCAGAGTTTGCCTACAATAGAACTCCAAGCAAAACTACAAAGTATTCACCTTTTGAAGTTGTGTATGGTGTGAATCCTTATGTGCCGATTGATTACATTTCGCTTCCTAAAGATAAGTTCGTGCATGGGACAGCCAAGGAGCATATAGAATTCATGATTGATGTCCATAAAGAAGTTAGGAAGAACATAGAAAAGGCAAATGAGTCATACAAGAAGCAAGCTAACAAAAACTTGAGAAATATGAAGAAGTTCGAAGTGGGTGATCTTGTGTGGATATTCTTGCGTAAAGAAAGGTTTCCTAAACAAAGGAAACACAAATTGATTCCTAGGGCAGAAGGACCTTTTCAAATCATGGAAAAGATAAATGATAATGCTTACAAAGTGGACCTTGGAGGGCAATTCGGAGTTTCATCAACTTTCAACGTGGGTGACTTGGCTCCTTATCTAGAAGATGATGACTTGAGGGCAACTCCTTTCGAAGAAGGGGAGGATGATGCAAATCATGAAGAGTCCATTAGTCCAATCAAGCATGATCATCCTACAAGTCCAATTCACAAAGAAATCATTCTTGCTAAGTCATTTGAAGATCAAGTGTTAGATACTTTTTGTGCGCATGGACCGTTTCTTGCTAACCAAGGGTTTACTTGTTTACATTCTGGTTATGAATGTTAATGGGCATCCTAGGTACGTTTTTAACAGCCTTAGGCATAGGAAAAGGCGTCCTTGAAGCAAGGAGAAACTTCATTGCAAGTCATAAACATTTACCATGAAGAAAGGCATGAATCAAGGGGAGGTTACTCCACGTTTTTTGCTGATTCTTTATGGCTGTTTTTAAGATTCTTTTTAGCAGTTTTTAAGAGGTTAATTAAGGGTGATTAAAGCCTAAAATCAGTTAAGAAAATCTGTTTAGCTTAGGCGTGATTCTAGGCTAGGTTTTAGCTTTCATGTTTAGTTACAATAAACACACGTTAAGCTTGTTTAATGCATGTAGTTTAGTACTAGTTTGTTTTCTTTATTTAAGCTTATGAAATGTAAGTGTATGGAAGATTATGATATATGAATTAAGAAAGTTTTCTCCTTAAAAACTATTTATTCTTGTTGCTAAGATAAATCGTTTTTGTTACCAAGTTTAACTTGACGAATTTGAGTGGTTAAGTGAGTTTTCCTTCCATGCAAATTAAACAACTAGTGGGTTTTAAGTGAGTAATCCTTGCCTACATATCTTGTTTGTTTAAGTGAGTAATCCTTACAAACTAATCCTTCTTTCCTCTAAAAAACATTCCTTAACCATTTCCAAAACAACCTACAAACCTTTACCCGTAATTTGACTTAAAACACCAACCCTTTTTTTTTCTTTCTACTTAAGTTTGATCCATTAAGCTTGTATTAACTAAGACCTTCTATTAGTTTTTACATCAAGAAGCGACCCCATAGGCTTTCGCTTTCGCGTCTCTCTAAAATTGCAGTCATGGAAAAATCTTGGTTTATTTAATTTAATCATCAGGGACTCCCAAGCACACAAATTCAGTAGAAATAGAGAATTGAAAGCTTGTTATTTAACAGTATAACATGCCTTATATGCCCGTGTCAACCAATATCTATTGAGATCAATCAGAATTGGGTGTGAATAACTAAAGCGAATTGAAAAAGAAAATATGATTTCAATAGAAAAAAATGGGTTGCCCGGGACTCGAACCCGGAACCAATCGGATGGAGTAGATAATTTCCTTGTTAAAAAAAGAAAAACCCCTCACTGAATAAAGTTTATGGTAGTTGGATCCAAAGGAATGCAGTTCTCTTAACTGGTTGCTGCAAATCTGTTGATGCCCTTGTTCGGGATATTGTCTTTCATTCAGTTTGTAGAATCCCGGCGGGAAGCAAATATTTGATTGTTTAGGGCTTGTCTCTGGCTCCTTGTGTTTGCGTTCTGGTTTCTTTTTCACTCAGATGATGGGTGCTTGTGGTCTTTCTTTTTCTTGCAGCTGGGGTTCCCGTTGCATCTTTTTTTGTTTGCTGTTCTTTTTCTGATGACTGTTTTTCTCTGCTGTATGTTGCTGCTGTTTGCCTTGCTGTCTTTGCTTTGCTGGTGCTGTGTTCTGCTGGGTGTGCTGCTGTGCACTGCTGTCTGCTTGTTGTTGCTGCTGCACTGCTGTTTGCTCTACTGCCCTGCTGTTTTGTTGCTGTTGTTGTTGCTGCAGTTTGTGTTGCTGTCTGTTGCTGCTGTTTGGTGCTGCTGCACTGCTGTCTGTTGTTGCTGTACTGCTGGTTTGCTGCTGCTGCACTGGTCTCTGCCCTTCTGTGCCTTGCTGCTGGTGCTATGCACTGCTGTTGGTGCTGCTGTGCACTGCTGTGCTTTGCTGGCTGCTTTCTGGTGCTTTGTGCCATGCTTTATGCTGACTGCTTGTGCTGCTGCTTACTGGTTCTGCTTGCTGTTGCTGCTGAGCTGCTTGATTGCTGCTGGTCTTTGCACTGCTGTCTGCTGTCCGTTGCTCTATGCCCTGCTGCCTGCTGTTGGTGCAAGCTTTGTTGCTCTTTTTGTTGCTTGTGTTTGTTTTTTTATTGGTTTTCTGGTCAGTTTGCAAGCATGTCTGCTCCTGGTTGTTGTTTTTGTTGACTTTTGGGTGTTTGGCTTTGTTGTTTTTCTGGATACTTTGTTGTCTGTGTTGTATATTTGGAGTAACACTCGAAATACACAAGGGATAAACCAAGGGATAGATAAGGCTAAAGAACCAAAAGCTTCTCAGATAAAGTCACACCACTAAGAAACGTTTTGGGTTCCTAAGATCACAAGCCAACTAGTAGCCTAAACTAGCTAACTAAGCAAAGGAAACGAAATTCCAAATCCAAGAATTTCAGGTTTTGTTTCTAATCCAAGAAACGAATGTAAGACAAGTCTTTTTTTTGTTTGCAATAATCTGATTTTTTCATTCACATTTGCTTGCTATTTATAGTGAACAAGCATCCTTAAGTACAAGCTAACTTAAGTGACTTTTCAGCTCACTTGTTACACGCCTAAAGCTAAGTACAATTCAGCTTTTGTTGTCTAGATACATTAATAAAAGAAGCCTTACTTAACTAGATACATCAAAGAGAAAATGGTGGTTTGTAACCTCCAAATAAAATCAGAAATAAGAGAGTATAACTCCCCCTTGATTCACGCCCAACAAGCAGCAACTTGGAGGTGTAACAGCTCCCCTTTTCACGCCCAATTCAAGCAGCAAGTGAAGTGTAACTCCTCCTTGTTTCAAGCCTTGAATTAAGCTTGAATGTATGTGGTCAAGGATGTACTTGGACGCCTCTTGAATGTACCAGTTGCTGGCTGAAGTAAACGGCCACTTGAAGACTCAATTGAAAGCTTGTAACTCCTTATTGATGCTGATTGTAACACCCAAGTTAAAGCCTTGAAATTCCTTTGAAAAGAATTTCGGATTCCATGCTTCGTTCACATGCCTTCTTGATGTATCTTGCACTTGTACTTTGTGTGAATATTTTCGAACTATAATCAGCTAAAAATAACTAAGAAAAATATAACTAATTTGCAAACTTAAAATAAGACTAAAGTTTACAATTTATTCAAAGCATAAAAAGAACTAGAATAAACTAGTTAATAAGAACAACAAGAAATTCAAGGGGTTGAATATCTTGCTGCCCAAGGATAGAATGCATAGCACCAAAACATGATGCTACATCTTGAACCAAAGAAATGTCCATAACCAAGTTGTTAGGCTTGGCTACAACATTCCCCCCTTCTTGAAAAGAGTTTGCCCTCAAACTCGGCAACTCTTCAAACTCATCATAGTAAGGTGATAAATCAGCCACATTAAAGGTGCTAGAAACACCATAGTCTCCGGGCAACTCAACTTTGTAAGCATTATCATTCACCTTTTCAACAATAGCAAATGGACCATCACTACGAGGACTAACCTTGGACCGTCTTTTGGAAGGAAATCTTTCCTTTCGAAGATGAATCCAAACTAAGTCACCGGGCTGAAAACGGGCCTCCTTTCTTTTCTTGTCATAGTATGCCTTAGTCTTTGCATTAGTTTGTTCAATTTTGGAACGAACTTGCTCATGCATAGACTTGATTTCTTTTGCGCGCACCTCGGCATCATTGCTGAACTTGTTTGGTGAGGGAATGGGAGTGAGATCAATAGGAGTGCACGGATTGAATCCATACACCACTTCAAAAGGACTCAAACCTGTTGTCTTGCTAGGCACACGATTGTAAGCAAACTCCGCATGAGGAAGCATCTCTTCCCATTGCTTGGGACGTTTAGTAGCCAAAGACCGCAGCAAGGATCCCAAAGTTCTATTAGTCACTTCGGTTTGACCATCTGTTTGAGGATGACTTGAAGTGCTAAAGTTCAATTTCGTGCCCATCTTCCTCCATAATGTAAGCCAAAAATGACTTAGAAATTTTGGATCACGACCACTCACCATGGATTTAGGTACACCATGTAAACGAACAATCTCATTGAAAAACAAGTTAGCAACATGAGTAGCATCATAAGTTGTATGACAAGCAATAAAATGGGCCATTTTAGAAAATCGGTCCACAACAACCATTATAGAATCTTTCTTCCGTTGGGTGATAGGAAGTCCCACAACGAAATCAAGACTAATATCTTCCCATGGTGCTTGTGGAATAGGTAAGGGCAAAAGATAGCCTTGAGGTAGACTATGACTCTTGGCCTTTTGACATATCACGCATCTTTTCACAATGAACTCCACATCACGGACCAACCTAGGCCAATGAAAGTATTCTTGGATAAGAAGAGTAGTCTTCTCTATGCCAAAGTGTCCCGCCATTCCTCCTTCATGAAACTCTTTGATAAGAGATTCTCTTAGGCTTGATCTTGGAATGCACAACCTGTTTCCTTTGAACAAATAGCCATCTAAAATGTAATAATCTTTGTAAGCATGATTAGAACATTTTAAAAACAAATCACCAAAGTCATGATCATTGTGGTAACTTGCTTTTACATCATCAACACTAATCACCCTTGCTTTGAAAGAATTCAAGAGTGTATATCTCCTTGAAAGCGCATCAGCTCCTTTGTTCATGGCGCCTCTCCTATGCTTGATCACGAAATGAAAAGCTTGCAAATACTCCACCCATTTGGCATGGCGAGGTTGGAGTTTTTGTTGGCTTTGAAGATATTTGAGGGCTTCATGATCCGAATGAAGGATGAACTCCTTGGAAATGAGGTAATGTCTCCAATGGTCCAAAGCACGAACAAGAGCAAAGAACTCCTTATCATAGGTGCTATACTTCCGTTGTGCTTCATTGAGTTTTTCACTAAAGTAGGCAAGGGGACGCCCAACTTGTGACAAAACAGCACCAATACCAACTCCACTAGCATCGCACTCAACTTCAAAAACTTCATCAAAGTTAGGCAAAGCAAGAATAGGTGCACTAGTAAGTTGATGTTTTACCTCATCAAAGGCCTTTTGAGCCTTATCATTCCAAACTAACTTCTGATTTTTAGTTAGTTCCGTGATAGGTGCCATGAGAGTGCTAAAGTTCCGTACAAATCTTCTATAGAAAGAAGCAAGTCCATGAAAGCTTCGAACTTGTTGGACGGTTTGTGGTGTAGGCCACTCACGAATTGCAGCAACTTTCTTTTCATCAACTTCAATGCCTTGTGATGAAACTTTAAAGCCAAGAAAAATAACTTGGGAAGTGAAGAAATGACACTTCTCTAAGTTACCATACAACTTTTCACGTTCAAGGGCTTCAAAAACCTGTTGCAAATGCATAGAATGCTCTTCTTCCTCCCTACTATACACCAAGATATCATCAAAATAAACTACAACAAATTTACCCATGAAAGGTTGCATAACCTGATTCATAAGGCGCATAAATGTGGATGGTGCATTAGACAAACCAAATGGCATCACAAGCCATTCATAGAGGCCCTCCTTTGTCTTGAAAGCGGTTTTCCATTCATCTCCTTCGAAAATTCGAATTTGATGATAGCCACTTCTCAAATCAATTTTAGAGAACACTTTAGAACCATGCAAATCATCAAGTAAATCATTCAACCTTGGAATAGGAAACCGGTACTTGATAGTGATTTTATTGATTGACCTACTATCAACACACATTCTCCATTCTCCATTCTTCTTAGGCACAATCAAAGTAGGACAAGCACATGGACTAAGAGACTTACGAATAAGACCCTTGGATAGTAATTCTTCCACTTGCCTCCTAATCTCTTCGGTTTCTTTTGGGGTGGTTCTATAGGCTGGTTTGTTTGGGAGCATTGATCCGGGAACAAGATCAATTTTGTGTTGTATGTCACGTTTTGGGGGTAAGCCATGGGGAATGTCTTCGGGGAAAACATGGGAAAAGGTTTTGAGAAGAGGGGTGAGGAGTGGGTGTGGCTCTTCTTGTGACGGTTTGGAAGGGACATCAAGTTGGCTTAAAATGAATGGTTTGTGAGCTTTATACTCATGCAATTCTGATTTTATGAGAGTGGTAAGGTAAGTAGGGGGTGTGGATATGGGGTGATCGTTTTTGAGGTTTAGGGGGGTAAGAAGTATTTTCCGTCCATCCTTAGTGAAGGAATATGTGTTTTTATACCCATCATGCATCACACGCCTATCAAATAACCAAGGTCTACCAAGTAAAATATGACATGCATCCATAGGTATAACATCACACCACAATTCTTCTTCATAAGTTTTACCAATGCTAAATGATAACAAGACTTGTTGTGTTACTTGAATCCCTTTACCATGATTTAGCCATTGAATCACATAAGGTTTAGGGTGAGGAACGGTTTTAAGTTTCAGTTTGTCTATCATTACTTGTGAAGCTACATTGGTACAACTACCTCCATCAATAATCAATGAACATACCTTTCCACCAATGGTGCAACGAGTGTGAAAGATTGACTCACGTTGCAAACTTCCTTCTTTGCCAACCATATTGCTAAGTGTGCGTCGAACCACCAAGCATTCTTGCAAATATTGCATTCGTTGCTCCATATCTTCTTTCTCTTGTGCAACCTTATTGACATATTCTTGCCAATTAGGGGGTGGGATGTCGGCCATGGTTTGTGTTTGGGTATGTGTTTGGGGTATTGTGTTTGGGTATTTGTTTGCTAGACCCCCCTCCTTCTAGCGCCAAATGTTGTATATTTGGAGTAACACTCGAAATACACAAGGGATAAACCAAGGGATAGATAAGGCTAAAGAACCAAAAGCTTCTCAGATAAAGTCACACCACTAAGAAACGTTTTGGGTTCCTAAGATCACAAGCCAACTAGTAGCCTAAACTAGCTAACTAAGCAAAGGAAACGAAATTCCAAATCCAAGAATTTCAGGTTTTGTTTCTAATCCAAGAAACGAATGTAAGACAAGTCTTTTTTTTGTTTGCAATAATCTGATTTTTTCATTCACATTTGCTTGCTATTTATTGATGTGGATCAAGAGGGAAATTCTTTTGAAGAGCCAATCATATTGGTTTTAAGGCCAATAGGGTTTGAGCTTGGAGTAAAGAATCAAGAATGGTTAACATGCGCAGCCATTGAAGAAGAAGTCAAGGTCCAGTTGGGTTCCGACGACGGCAGCGGCGGCGACGCGCCGATCTGGGTGCCACGCGCCGGCTCCCTAGCTCCGGCCTGAGTCCAGCTACACGGCGGTGGGGCGCGTGTCGATGATGGCGGCGCGTGAGACGGTGGTTCGGCGGCAGTACGAAAAGAAAGATTTTCCATACTTAGTTTTTTCTAGAGTTTTTGCTTGCAAGTTTTTACCTTTCACTTGAAAGGGTTTTTCTTGGTTTAAGCAATTAGGAATCTTCTTAATTTCTGTTATTTTAGTTTAAAATAATTTCTAAGTCAATTAGGAATTGTTTTAAGAAGTTTTAGTTTAATTAGAACTAGTCTTATTACTAGTTTCCTAGTTCCATTAGAATTGGGTTTCCTATTCTATCTAGGATACTTGGGGATCAAGGCTAGGGTTTTTTTTTCCTAGTTCGAATAGACTTAGGAATAGTTAGTTTAGGCTATAAATAAGGGATTTTTCGTGGCTTGGTATACACAACCAAAACCAGAAAATTCAATACAAGTTTATTGTTTGTTTTGCTTAATTGCTTACAAATTCTTTTGCTAGTTTTCAATTCAAGGAGTTGTTTTGATAATTAGAACGTTCAATTCTTAGTTCTAGGAGTAGTCTAAGTTTTGTTCATCAAAGTACTTAGTTCCAGGAGTGGTCTAGGTAATTTGAGAGGCGTTGAATTCGTTCCAGGAGTGGTCGTTTTCAAAGTCATATCCGGTTCGTTATTCTTAAGTTGTTCGATTTTCTTAGGAAATTCGAAGGGCTTGTGTTACTTGTGTGATTTTAGATTCTTTATTAAGTTAAGGGGTTTAAATCCACATCAAATTGGTATCAGATTTCAGGGGTTTTTGATCGTTCAACAACTCGTTCATCAAATCGCACTTGTTCTCGGATAACCAGTTTTTCTGTCAACTTCAGAAGGCTCGTTCTCCTTCGTTACAAGGTCTTTTCAGGTGATTCTTTTTTTGATTTTGGGTGAAGTTTTGTCTACTTTCTGCCTGTGAAATTTCGGAATTTTTCGAGTTCGTTTGCTATTAAACTGGACTGTTTTCCGCAACTGTGTCAGTTTTGGTCCGATTTAATACTTACTGCTCGTTGTGTGCGATTTTGTTCCAAGTTGTGTTGCGATTTTTGAGGGTTATTCCTGTGTGTTTTGGGGTCTTTTAAGTCTGTTTTTGTCTTATAATTATGGAGGAAGCTTTGAGCAAACTTATGGATGAATTTGCAAAGTTACTTCAAGGTCATAAAAAGAAGAAAAAACATGAAGATGATAACGTAGATTTTGGCTTTGGTAACAAACATATGCTTATGGAGCGACTGAATTTACATGAAGAAATTATTTTTCAAGGTCAACAAGATAGTTTGTTTCATACTCGATGCAAAGTTGTTGATAGAACTTGTAGGGTGATCATTGATAGTGGTTCGTGTACCAATGTAGCGTCTACAGAGATGGTTACTAAACTCCAACTTCCTACAAGAGATCATGAAAAACCATATAAGTTGGGTTGGCTAGATAATTCTATGGGTTTTCATGTAGAACAACAAGCTTTGGTGAATTTCTCCATTGGCAATTACAAGGAAGAATTATGGTGCGATGTGATTCCTATGAGTGCTTGTCACGTTCTTTTAGGAAGACCATGGCAATTTGATCGACATGTTAAACATGATGGTGTGGCCAACACATATTCGGTCAAGGTGGGAAACAAGAGGTTCAAACTTATTCCTTTAACTATTATTCCATGCCGCGTTAAAGTTAAAGAGATGGAGGAAGATTGTCAAAAGGATAAGGAAGAGGAACATGTAGGTGCTAAAGAGCTCGAAGAAAAGGTGAATGAAACAATTGATGTTCCAATTGTGTGTGACGTTGTTCAAGATCAGATTATTCATAATGATCTACCAATGGTGGTGTCGGAAAAGGTTTTTGATACTATTGAGGAGCCATTCGTGAATCAAGATAATAATTTAATGGTTTCTTTAGAAGTGGTGGATTCATTAGGCATGCATAAAGAGAAGAAATTGTTAGTCATACATGAGAAAAATATCATGAAGCCTAAAGTGTTCTTATGGTCAACTTCGAAGACCAAGGACCAAATTGAGAATTGGTTGTTTCTAAAATATTGCCTTGCTCGTGGTGATGTTGTTACATTGCTTAAAATTGCTAGCGTTGAGGTAATAGTTCTTTTGGCTTGTATTCGTCGAATTTGGATGGTTTCATGGAATTGTTCTCCTTACATGGATGATGCGAATTTGAGGACAAATTCTTTTGAAGAGGGGGAGAATGATGTGGATCAAGAGGGAAATTCTTTTGAAGAGCCAATCATATTGGTTTTAAGGCCAATAGGGTTTGAGCTTGGAGTAAAGAATCAAGAATGGTTAACATGCGCAGCCATTGAAGAAGAAGTCAAGGTCCAGTTGGGTTCCGACGACGGCAGCGGCGGCGACGCGCCGATCTGGGTGCCACGCGCCGGCTCCCTAGCTCCGGCCTGAGTCCAGCTACACGGCGGTGGGGCGCGTGTCGATGATGGCGGCGCGTGAGACGGTGGTTCGGCGGCAGTACGAAAAGAAAGATTTTCCATACTTAGTTTTTTCTAGAGTTTTTGCTTGCAAGTTTTTACCTTTCACTTGAAAGGGTTTTTCTTGGTTTAAGCAATTAGGAATCTTCTTAATTTCTGTTATTTTAGTTTAAAATAATTTCTAAGTCAATTAGGAATTGTTTTAAGAAGTTTTAGTTTAATTAGAACTAGTCTTATTACTAGTTTCCTAGTTCCATTAGAATTGGGTTTCCTATTCTATCTAGGATACTTGGGGATCAAGGCTAGGGTTTTTTTTTCCTAGTTCGAATAGACTTAGGAATAGTTAGTTTAGGCTATAAATAAGGGATTTTTCGTGGCTTGGTATACACAACCAAAACCAGAAAATTCAATACAAGTTTATTGTTTGTTTTGCTTAATTGCTTACAAATTCTTTTGCTAGTTTTCAATTCAAGGAGTTGTTTTGATAATTAGAACGTTCAATTCTTAGTTCTAGGAGTAGTCTAAGTTTTGTTCATCAAAGTACTTAGTTCCAGGAGTGGTCTAGGTAATTTGAGAGGCGTTGAATTCGTTCCAGGAGTGGTCGTTTTCAAAGTCATATCCGGTTCGTTATTCTTAAGTTGTTCGATTTTCTTAGGAAATTCGAAGGGCTTGTGTTACTTGTGTGATTTTAGATTCTTTATTAAGTTAAGGGGTTTAAATCCACATCAAATTGGTATCAGAGCTTGTGTGATACCACATCATTTATAGTGAACAAGCATCCTTAAGTACAAGCTAACTTAAGTGACTTTTCAGCTCACTTGTTACACGCCTAAAGCTAAGTACAATTCAGCTTTTGTTGTCTAGATACATTAATAAAAGAAGCCTTACTTAACTAGATACATCAAAGAGAAAATGGTGGTTTGTAACCTCCAAATAAAATCAGAAATAAGAGAGTATAACTCCCCCTTGATTCACGCCCAACAAGCAGCAACTTGGAGGTGTAACAGCTCCCCTTTTCACGCCCAATTCAAGCAGCAAGTGAAGTGTAACTCCTCCTTGTTTCAAGCCTTGAATTAAGCTTGAATGTATGTGGTCAAGGATGTACTTGGACGCCTCTTGAATGTACCAGTTGCTGGCTGAAGTAAACGGCCACTTGAAGACTCAATTGAAAGCTTGTAACTCCTTATTGATGCTGATTGTAACACCCAAGTTAAAGCCTTGAAATTCCTTTGAAAAGAATTTCGGATTCCATGCTTCGTTCACATGCCTTCTTGATGTATCTTGCACTTGTACTTTGTGTGAATATTTTCGAACTATAATCAGCTAAAAATAACTAAGAAAAATATAACTAATTTGCAAACTTAAAATAAGACTAAAGTTTACAATTTATTCAAAGCATAAAAAGAACTAGAATAAACTAGTTAATAAGAACAACAAGAAATTCAAGGGGTTGAATATCTTGCTGCCCAAGGATAGAATGCATAGCACCAAAACATGATGCTACATCTTGAACCAAAGAAATGTCCATAACCAAGTTGTTAGGCTTGGCTACAACAGTCTGGTCCTGGTTTCCGGAACCCTTCCTAGAAGGTGGCCGGAAACCTGAGTCCAGTTGTTCTAGGCCCTTCCTAGAACCCTTCCTAAAAGGTGGCTAGGTTTGGATCTAGAGCTGGTTGTGGGGTTGGCATGTTGTTTTCAGGTCTTTTGAGTTGAATGAAAGTCAAATGCACTAAATGAGGCCAATTGAATCAAATTAAAGTAAAACACATTCAAACAAATATTTTGAATCAAATGAAAGTCAACCACATTCATACAATGCTTTTTAAATCAAATGAAAGTCAAACATATCAAACAAAACTTTTTGAATAGAATGAAAGTCAAATGCTTTCAACGAAGCTCATTGAATCAAATTAAAGTCAAACGCACTCAAACAAAGCGTTTTGAATCAAATGAAAGTCAAACACATTCAAACAAAGCTTTTTTAATCGAATAAAAGTCAAGTGTATTCAAACAAAGTTTTTCAAATGAAAGAAAGTTAAACATATTAAAATAAAGCTTTTTCAATCAAAAGAGAGTCAAATACATTCAAACAAAGCTTTTTGAATGAAATGAAATTAAAAAACATTTAAACTACGCTTTTTGAATAAAATGAAAGTCAAACACATTCAAACATATTCAAACAAACTTTTTAAATGAAATGAAAGTTTAATTTAACACATTAAAACAAATCTTTTTCAATGAAATGAGAGTCAAATACATTCAAACAAAGCTTTTTGAATAAAATGAAATTAAAACACATTTAAACTAAGCTTTTTGAATCAAATGAAAGTCAAACACATTCAAACATATTCAAACAAATCATTTTGAATCAAATGAATCAAACACATTCAAACAAAGCTTTAAGAATCATATGAAATTCAAACACATTCAAACAAAACGTTTTGAATCCAATGAAAGTCAAATGCATTCAACGAAGCGAATTGAATCAAATGAAAGTCAAACACATTTAAACAAAGCTTTTGAAATCAAAGAAAATTCAAAGATATTCAAACAATGCTTTTTATATCAAATAAAAGTCAAACACATTCAAACAAAGCTTTTTTAATCGAATAAAAGTCAAACGAATTCAACGAAGCTAATTGTATTAAATGAAACTCAATAACATTCAGACAAGTCTTTTTGAATCAAATGAAAGTCAAACACATTCAAACAAAGCTTTTTTAGTTGAATGAAAGTCAAACGCACTAAATGAAGCCAATTGAATCAAATTAAAGTAAAACACATTCAAACAAATATTTTGAATCAAATGAAAGTCAACCACATTAATACAATGCTTTTTAAATCAAATGAAAGTCAAACATATCAAACAAAGCTTTTTGAATAGAATGAAAGTCAAATGCTTTCAACGAAGCTCATTGAATCAAATTAACGTCAAACGCACTCAAACAAAGCGTTTTGAATCAAATGAAAGTCAAACACATTCTTACAAAGCTTTTTGAATCGAATAAAAGTCAAGTGTATTCAAACAAAGTTTTTCAAATGAAAGAAAGTAAAACATATTAAAATAAAGCTTTTTCAATCAAAAGAGAGTCAAATACATTCAAACAATGATTTTTCAATGAAGTGAAATTAAAAAACATTTAAACTAAGCTTTTTGAAAAAAATGAAAGTCAAACACATTCAAACATATTCAAACAAAGCTTTTTAAATGAATAGAAAGTTTAATTTAACACATTAAAATAAAGCTTTTTCAATCAAAAGAGAGTCAAATACATTCAAACAAAGCTTTTTGAATAAATTGAAATTAAAACACATTTAAACTAAGCTTTTTGAATCAAATGAAAGTCAATCACATTCAAACATATTCAAACAAAGCATTTTGAATCAAATGAATCAAACACATTCAAACAAAGCTTTAAGAATCATATGAAAGTCAAACACATTCAAACAAAACGTTTTGAATCCAATGAAAGTCAAATGCATTCAACGAAGCTAATTGAATCAAATGAAAGTCAAACACATTTAAACAAAGCTTTTGAAATCAAAGAGAATTCAAAGACATTCAAACATTGCTTTTTGAATCAAATAAAAGTCAAACACATTCAAACAAAGATTTTTTAATCTAATAAAAGTCAAACGAATTCAACGAAGCTAATTGTTTTAAATGAAACTCAAAAACATTCAGACAAGTCTTTTTGAATCAAATTAAAGTCAAACACATTCAAACAAATCTTTTTCAATGAAATGAGAGTCAAATACATTCAAACAAAGCTTGTTGAATAAAATGAAATTAAAACACATTTAAACTAAGCTTTTTCAATCAAATGAAAGTCAAACACATTCAAACATATTCAAACAAAGCTTTTTGAATCAAATGAATCAGACACATTCAAACAAAAAGAATCATGTGAAAGTCAAACACATTCAAAGAAAACGTTTTGAATCCAATGAAAGTCAAACGCATTTAACGAAGCTAATTGAATAAATGAAAGTTAAACACATTTAAACAAAGCTTTCGAAATCAAAGAAAATTCAAAGACATTCAAACAATGCTTTTTGAATCAAATAAAAGTCAAACACATTCAAACAAAGCTTTTTTAATCGAATAAAAGTCAAACGAATTCAACGAAGCTAATTGTATTAAATGAAACTAAAAATCATTCAGACAAGTCTTTTTGAATCAAATGAAAGTCAAACACATTCAAACAAAGCTTTTTTAGTTGAATGAAAGTCAAATGCACTAAATGAAGCCAATTGAATCAAATTAAAGTAAAACACATTCAAACTAATATTTTGAATCAAATGAAAGTCAACCACATTCAAACAAAGCTTTAAGAATCATATGAAAGTCAAACACATTCAAACAAAACGTTTTGAATCCAATGAAAGTCAAACGCATTTAACGAAGCTAATTGAATCAATGCAAGTCAAATACATTTAAACAAAGCTTTCGAAATCAAAGAAAATTCAAACACATTCAAACAATGCTTTTTGAATCAAACAAAAGTCAAACACATTCAAACAAAGCTTTTTTAATCGAATAAAAGTCAAACGAATTCAACGAAGCTAATTGTATTAAATGAAACTAAAAAACATACAGACAAGTCTTTTTGAATCAAATGAAAGTCAAACACATTCAAACAAAGCTTTTTGAGTTGAATGAAAGTAAAATGCACTAAATGAAGCCAATTGAAACAAATTAAAGTAAAACACATTCAAACAAATATTTTGAATCAAATGAAAGTCAACCACATTCATACTATGCTTTTTAAATCAAATGAAAGTCAAACATATCAAACAAAGCTTTTTGAATCAAATGAAAGTCAAATGCTTTCAACGAAGCTCAATGAAGAAAATTAAAGTCAAACGCACTCAAACAAAGCGTTTTGAATCAAATGAAAGTCAAACACATTCTAACAAAGCTTTTTGAATCGAATAAAAGTCAAGTGTATTCAAACAAAGTTTTTCAAATGAAAGAAAGTAGAACAAATTAAAATAAAGCTTTTTCAATCAAAAGAGAGTCAAATACATTCAAACAAAGCTTTTTGAATGAAATGAAATTAAAAAACATTTAAACTAATCTTTTTGAATAAAATGAAAGTCAAACACATTCAAACATATTCAAACAAAGCTTTTTAAATGAAATGAAAGTTTAATTTAACACATTAAAACAAATCTTTTTCAATGAAATGAGAGTCAAATACATTCAAACAAAGCTTTTTGAATAAAATGAAATTAAAACACATTTAAACTAAGCTTTTTGAATCAAATGAAAGTCAAACACATTCAAACATATTCAAACAAATCATTTTGAATCAAATGAATCAAACACATTCAAACAAAGCTTTAAGAATCATATGAAATTCAAACACATTCAAACAAAACGTTTTGAATCCAATGAAAGTCAAATGCATTCAACGAAGCGAATTGAATCAAATGAAAGTCAAACACATTTAAACAAAGCTTTTGAAATCAAAGTAAATTCAAAGATATTCAAACAATGCTTTTTATATCAAATAAAAGTCAAACACATTCAAACAAAGCTTTTTTAATCGAATAAAAGTCAAACGAATTCAACGAAGCTAATTGTATTAAATGAAACTCAATAACATTCAGACAAGTCTTTTTGAATCAAATGAAAGTCAAACACATTCAAACAAAGCTTTTTTAGTTGAATGAAAGTCAAACGCACTAAATGAAGCCAATTGAATCAAATTAAAGTAAAACACATTCAAACAAATATTTTGAATCAAATGAAAGTCAACCACATTAATACAATGCTTTTTAAATCAAATGAAAGTCAAACATATCAAACAAAGCTTTTTGAATAGAATGAAAGTCAAATGCTTTCAACGAAGCTCATTGAATCAAATTAACGTCAAACGCACTCAAACAAAGCGTTTTGAATCAAATGAAAGTCAAACACATTCTTACAAAGCTTTTTGAATCGAATAAAAGTCAAGTGTATTCAAACAAAGTTTTTCAAATGAAAGAAAGTAAAACATATTAAAATAAAGCTTTTTCAATCAAAAGAGAGTCAAATACATTCAAACAATGATTTTTCAATGAAGTGAAATTAAAAAACATTTAAACTAAGCTTTTTGAAAAAAATGAAAGTCAAACACATTCAAACATATTCAAACAAAGCTTTTTAAATGAATAGAAAGTTTAATTTAACACATTAAAATAAAGCTTTTTCAATCAAAAGAGAGTCAAATACATTCAAACAAAGCTTTTTGAATAAATTGAAATTAAAACACATTTAAACTAAGCTTTTTGAATCAAATGAAAGTCAATCACATTCAAACATATTCAAACAAAGCATTTTGAATCAAATGAATCAAACACATTCAAACAAAGCTTTAAGAATCATATGAAAGTCAAACACATTCAAACAAAACGTTTTGAATCCAATGAAAGTCAAATGCATTCAACGAAGCTAATTGAATCAAATGAAAGTCAAACACATTTAAACAAAGCTTTTGAAATCAAAGAGAATTCAAAGACATTCAAACATTGCTTTTTGAATCAAATAAAAGTCAAACACATTCAAACAAAGATTTTTTAATCTAATAAAAGTCAAACGAATTCAACGAAGCTAATTGTTTTAAATGAAACTCAAAAACATTCAGACAAGTCTTTTTGAATCAAATTAAAGTCAAACACATTCAAACAAAGATTTTTGAGTTGAATGAAAGTCAAATGCACTAAATGAAGCCAATTGAATCAAATTAAAGTAAAACACATTCAAACAAATATTTTGAATCAAATGAAAAACAACCACATTCATACAATGCTTTTAAAATCAAATGAAAGTGAAATATATCAAACAAAACTTTTTGAATAGAATGAAAGTCAAATGCTTTCAACGAAACTCATTGAATCAAATTAAAGTCAACCGTACTCAAACACAGCGTTTTGAATCAAATGAAAGTCAAACACATTCTAACAAAGCTTTTTGAATCGAATAAAAGTCAAGTGTATTCAAACAAAGTTTTTCAAATGAAAGAAAGTAAAACATATTAAAATAAAGCTTTTTCAATCAAAAGAGAGTCAAATACATTCAAACAATGATTTTTGAATGAAATGAAATTAAAAAACATTTAAACTAAGCTTTTTGAAAAAAATGAAAGTCAAACACATTCAAACATATTCAAACAAAGCTTTTTAAATGAAATGAAAGTTTAATTTAACACATTAAAACAAATCTTTTTCAATGAAATGAGAGTCAAATACATTCAAACAAAGCTTTTTGAATAAAATGAAATTAAAACACATTTAAACTAAGCTTTTTGAATCAAATGAAAGTCAAACACATTAAAACATATTCAAACAAAGCATTTTGAAACAAATGAATCAAACACATTCTAAAAAAGCTTTAAGAATCATATGAAAGTCAAACACATTCAAACAAAACGTTTTGAATCCAATGAAAGTCAAATGCATTCAACGAAGCTAATTGAATCAAATGAAAGTCAAACACATTTAAACAAAGCTTTTTGAAATCAAAGAAAATTAAAAGACATTCAAACAATGCTTTTTGAATCAAATAAAAGTCAAACACATTCAAACAAAGATTTTTTAATCGAATAAAAGTCAAACGAATTCAACGAAGCTAATTGTATTAAATGAAACTCAATAACATTCAGACAAGTCTTTTTGAATCAAATGAAAGTCAAACACATTCAAACAAAGCTTTTTTAGTTGAATGAAAGTCAAATGCACTAAATGAAGCCAATTGAATCAAATTAAAGTAAAACACATTCAAACAAATATTTTGAATCAAATGAAAAACAACCACATTCATACAATGCTTTTTAAATCAAATGAAAGTGAAACATATCGAACAAACCTTTTTGAATAGAATGAAAGTCAAATGCTTTCAACGAAGCTCATTGAATCAAATTAAAGTCAAACGTACTCAAACAAAGCGTTTTGAATCAAATGAAAGTCAAACACATTCAAACAAAGCTTTTTGAATTGAATAAAAGTCAAGTATATTCAAACAAAGTTTTTCAAATGAAAGAAAGTTAAACATATTAAAATAAAGCTTTTTCAATCAAAAGAGAGTCAAATACATTCAAACAAAGCTTTTTGAATGAAATGAAATTAAAAAATATTTAAACTACGCTTTTTGAATAAAATGAAAGTCAAACACATTCAAACATATTCAAACAAAGCTTTTTAAATGAAATGAAAGTTTAATTTAACACATTAAAACAAATCTTTTTCAATGAAATGAGAGTCAAATACATTCAAACAAAGCTTTTTGAATAAAATGAAATTAAAACACATTTAAACTAAGCTTTTTGAATCAAATGAAAGTCAATCACATTCAAACATATTCAAACAAAGCATTTTGAATCAAATGAATCAAACACATTCAAACAAAGCTTTAAGAATCATATGAAAGTCAAACACATTCAAACAAAACGTTTTGAATCCAATGAAAGTCAAATGCATTCAACGAAGCTAATTGAATCAAATGAAAGTCAAACACATTTAAACAAAGCTTTTGAAATCAAAGAGAATTCAAAGACATTCAAACATTGCTTTTTGAATCAAATAAAAGTCAAACACATTCAAACAAAGATTTTTTAATCTAATAAAAGTCAAACGAATTCAACGAAGCTAATTGTTTTAAATGAAACTCAAAAACATTCAGACAAGTCTTTTTGAATCAAATTAAAGTCAAACACATTCAAACAAAGATTTTTGAGTTGAATGAAAGTCAAATGCACTAAATGAAGCCAATTGAATCAAATTAAAGTAAAACACATTCAAACAAATATTTTGAATCAAATGAAAAACAACCACATTCATACAATGCTTTTAAAATCAAATGAAAGTGAAACATATCAAACAAAACTTTTTGAATAGAATGAAAGTCAAATGCTTTCAACGAAGCTTATTGAATCAAATTAAAGTCAAACGTACTCAAACACAGCGTTTTGAATCAAATGAAAGTCAAACACATTCTAACAAAGCTTTTTGAATCGAATAAAAGTCAAGTGTATTCAAACAAAGTTTTTCAAATGAAAGAAAGTAAAACATATTAAAATAAATCTTTTTCAATCAAAATAGAGTCAAATACATTCAAACAATGATTTTTGAATGAAAAGAAAATAAAAAACATTTAAACTAAGATTTTTGAATAAAATGAAAGTCAAACACATTCAAACAAAGCTTTTTAAATGAAATGAAAGTTTAATTTAACACATTAAAACAAATCTTTTTCAATGAAATGAGAGTCAAATACATTCAAACAAAGCTTGTTGAATAAAATGAAATTAAAACACATTTAAACTAAGCTTTTTCAATCAAATGAAAGTCAAACACATTCAAACATATTCAAACAAAGCTTTTTGAATCAAATGAATCAGACACATTCAAACAAAAAGAATCATGTGAAAGTCAAACACATTCAAAGAAAACGTTTTGAATCCAATGAAAGTCAAACGCATTTAACGAAGCTAATTGAATAAATGAAAGTTAAACACATTTAAACAAAGCTTTCGAAATCAAAGAAAATTCAAAGACATTCAAACAATGCTTTTTGAATCAAATAAAAGTCAAACACATTCAAACAAAGCTTTTTTAATCGAATAAAAGTCAAACGAATTCAACGAAGCTAATTGTATTAAATGAAACTAAAAATCATTCAGACAAGTCTTTTTGAATCAAATGAAAGTCAAACACATTCAAACAAAGCTTTTTTAGTTGAATGAAAGTCAAATGCACTAAATGAAGCCAATTGAATCAAATTAAAGTAAAACACATTCAAACTAATATTTTGAATCAAATGAAAGTCAACCACATTCAAACAAAGCTTTAAGAATCATATGAAAGTCAAACACATTCAAACAAAACGTTTTGAATCCAATGAAAGTCAAACGCATTTAACGAAGCTAATTGAATCAATGCAAGTCAAATACATTTAAACAAAGCTTTCGAAATCAAAGAAAATTCAAACACATTCAAACAATGCTTTTTGAATCAAACAAAAGTCAAACACATTCAAACAAAGCTTTTTTAATCGAATAAAAGTCAAACGAATTCAATGAAGATAATTGTATTAAATGAATCTCAAAAAATTCAGACAAGTCTTTTTGAATCAAATGAAAGTCAAACACATTCAAACAAAGCTTTTTTAGTTGAATGAAAGTCAAATGCACTAAATGAAGCCTATTGAATCAAATGAAAGTCAAACACATTCAAACAAAGATTTTTGAATCAAATGAAAAACAACCACATTCATACAATGCTTTTAAAATCAAATGAAAGTGAAACATATCAAACAAAACTTTTTGAATAGAATGAAAGTCAAATGCTTTCAACGAAGCTCATTGAATCAAATTAAAGTCAAACGCACTCAAACAAAGCGTTTTGAATCAAATGAAAGTCAAACACATTCTAACAAAGCTTTTTGAATCGAATAAAACTCAAGTGTATTCAAACAAAGTTTTTCAAATGAAAGAAAGTAAAACATATTAAAATAAAGCTTTTTCAATCAAAAGAGAGTCAAATACATTCAAACAAAGCTTTTTGAATGAAATGAAATTAAAAAACATTTAAACTAATCTTTTTGAATAAAATGAAAGTCAAACACATTCAAACATATTCAAACAAAGCTTTTTAAATGAAATGAAAGTTTAATTTAACACATTAAAACAAATCTTTTTCAATGAAATGAGAGTCAAATACATTCAAACAAAGCTTTTTGAATAAAATGAAATTAAAACACATTTAAACTAAGCTTTTTGAATCAAATGAAAGTCAAACACATTCAAACATATTCAAACAAATCATTTTGAATCAAATGAATCAAACACATTCAAACAAAGCTTTAAGAATCATATGAAATTCAAACACATTCAAACAAAACGTTTTGAATCCAATGAAAGTCAAATGCATTCAACGAAGCGAATTGAATCAAATGAAAGTCAAACACATTTAAACAAAGCTTTTGAAATCAAAGTAAATTCAAAGATATTCAAACAATGCTTTTTATATCAAATAAAAGTCAAACACATTCAAACAAAGCTTTTTTAATCGAATAAAAGTCAAACGAATTCAACGAAGCTAATTGTATTAAATGAAACTCAATAACATTCAGACAAGTCTTTTTGAATCAAATGAAAGTCAAACACATTCAAACAAAGCTTTTTTAGTTGAATGAAAGTCAAACGCACTAAATGAAGCCAATTGAATCAAATTAAAGTAAAACACATTCAAACAAATATTTTGAATCAAATGAAAGTCAACCACATTAATACAATGCTTTTTAAATCAAATGAAAGTCAAACATATCAAACAAAGCTTTTTGAATAGAATGAAAGTCAAATGCTTTCAACGAAGCTCATTGAATCAAATTAACGTCAAACGCACTCAAACAAAGCGTTTTGAATCAAATGAAAGTCAAACACATTCTTACAAAGCTTTTTGAATCGAATAAAAGTCAAGTGTATTCAAACAAAGTTTTTCAAATGAAAGAAAGTAAAACATATTAAAATAAAGCTTTTTCAATCAAAAGAGAGTCAAATACATTCAAACAATGATTTTTCAATGAAGTGAAATTAAAAAACATTTAAACTAAGCTTTTTGAAAAAAATGAAAGTCAAACACATTCAAACATATTCAAACAAAGCTTTTTAAATGAATAGAAAGTTTAATTTAACACATTAAAATAAAGCTTTTTCAATCAAAAGAGAGTCAAATACATTCAAACAAAGCTTTTTGAATAAATTGAAATTAAAACACATTTAAACTAAGCTTTTTGAATCAAATGAAAGTCAATCACATTCAAACATATTCAAACAAAGCATTTTGAATCAAATGAATCAAACACATTCAAACAAAGCTTTAAGAATCATATGAAAGTCAAACACATTCAAACAAAACGTTTTGAATCCAATGAAAGTCAAATGCATTCAACGAAGCTAATTGAATCAAATGAAAGTCAAACACATTTAAACAAAGCTTTTGAAATCAAAGAGAATTCAAAGACATTCAAACATTGCTTTTTGAATCAAATAAAAGTCAAACACATTCAAACAAAGATTTTTTAATCTAATAAAAGTCAAACGAATTCAACGAAGCTAATTGTTTTAAATGAAACTCAAAAACATTCAGACAAGTCTTTTTGAATCAAATTAAAGTCAAACACATTCAAACAAAGATTTTTGAGTTGAATGAAAGTCAAATGCACTAAATGAAGCCAATTGAATCAAATTAAAGTAAAACACATTCAAACAAATATTTTGAATCAAATGAAAAACAACCACATTCATACAATGCTTTTAAAATCAAATGAAAGTGAAATATATCAAACAAAACTTTTTGAATAGAATGAAAGTCAAATGCTTTCAACGAAACTCATTGAATCAAATTAAAGTCAACCGTACTCAAACACAGCGTTTTGAATCAAATGAAAGTCAAACACATTCTAACAAAGCTTTTTGAATCGAATAAAAGTCAAGTGTATTCAAACAAAGTTTTTCAAATGAAAGAAAGTAAAACATATTAAAATAAAGCTTTTTCAATCAAAAGAGAGTCAAATACATTCAAACAATGATTTTTGAATGAAATGAAATTAAAAAACATTTAAACTAAGCTTTTTGAAAAAAATGAAAGTCAAACACATTCAAACATATTCAAACAAAGCTTTTTAAATGAAATGAAAGTTTAATTTAACACATTAAAACAAATCTTTTTCAATGAAATGAGAGTCAAATACATTCAAACAAAGCTTTTTGAATAAAATGAAATTAAAACACATTTAAACTAAGCTTTTTGAATCAAATGAAAGTCAAACACATTCAAACATATTCAAACAAAGCATTTTGAAACAAATGAATCAAACACATTCTAAAAAAGCTTTAAGAATCATATGAAAGTCAAACACATTCAAACAAAACGTTTTGAATCCAATGAAAGTCAAATGCATTCAACGAAGCTAATTGAATCAAATGAAAGTCAAACACATTTAAACAAAGCTTTTTGAAATCAAAGAAAATTAAAAGACATTCAAACAATGCTTTTTGAATCAAATAAAAGTCAAACACATTCAAACAAAGATTTTTTAATCGAATAAAAGTCAAACGAATTCAACGAAGCTAATTGTATTAAATGAAACTCAATAACATTCAGACAAGTCTTTTTGAATCAAATGAAAGTCAAACACATTCAAACAAAGCTTTTTTAGTTGAATGAAAGTCAAATGCACTAAATGAAGCCAATTGAATCAAATTAAAGTAAAACACATTCAAACAAATATTTTGAATCAAATGAAAAACAACCACATTCATACAATGCTTTTTAAATCAAATGAAAGTGAAACATATCGAACAAACCTTTTTGAATAGAATGAAAGTCAAATGCTTTCAACGAAGCTCATTGAATCAAATTAAAGTCAAACGTACTCAAACAAAGCGTTTTGAATCAAATGAAAGTCAAACACATTCAAACAAAGCTTTTTGAATTGAATAAAAGTCAAGTATATTCAAACAAAGTTTTTCAAATGAAAGAAAGTTAAACATATTAAAATAAAGCTTTTTCAATCAAAAGAGAGTCAAATACATTCAAACAAAGCTTTTTGAATGAAATGAAATTAAAAAATATTTAAACTACGCTTTTTGCATAAAATGAAAGTCAAACACATTCAAACATATTCAAACAAAGCTTTTTAAATGAAATGAAAGTTTAATTTAACACATTAAAACAAATCTTTTTCAATGAAATGAGAGTCAAATACATTCAAACAAAGCTTTTTGAATAAAATGAAATTAAAACACATTTAAACTAAGCTTTTTGAATCAAATGAAAGTCAATCACATTCAAACATATTCAAACAAAACATTTTGAAATAAATGTATAAAACACATTCAAACAAAGCTTTATGAATCATATGAAAGTCCAACACATTCAAACAAAACGTTTTGAATCCAATGAAAGTCAAACGCATTTAACGAAGCTAATTGAATCAATGCAAGTCAAATACATTTAAACAAAGCTTTCGAAATCAAAGAAAATTCAAACACATTCAAACAATGCTTTTTGAATCAAACAAAAGTCAAACACATTCAAACAAAGCTTTTTTAATCGAATAAAAGTCAAACGAATTCAATGAAGCTAATTGTATTAAATGAAACTCAAAAACATTCAGACAAGTCTTTTTGAATCAAATGAAAGTCAAACACATTCAAACAAAGATTTTTGAGTTAAATGAAAGTCAAATGCACTAAATGAAGCCAATTGAATCAAATTAAAGTAAAACACATTCAAACAAATATTTTGAATCAAATGAAAAACAACCACATTCATACAATGCTTTTAAAATCAACTGAAAGTGAAACATATCAAACAAAACTTTTTGAATAGAATGAAAGTCAAATGCTTTCAACGAAGCTCATTGAATCAAATTAAAGTCAAACGTACTCAAACACAGCGTTTTGAATCAAATGAAAGTCAAACACATTCTAACAAAGCTTTTTGAATCGAATAAAAGTCAAGTGTATTCAAACAAAGTTTTTCAAATGAAAGAAAGTAAAACATATTAAAATAAAGCTTTTTCAATCAAAAGAGAGTCAAATACATTCAAACAATGATTTTTGAATGAAATGAAATTAAAAAACATTTAAACTAAGCTTTTTGAAAAAAATGAAAGTCAAACACATTCAAACATATTCAAACAAAGCTTTTTAAATGAAATGAAAGTTTAATTTAACACATTAAAACAAATCTTTTTCAATGAAATGAGAGTTAAATACATTCAAACAAAGCTTTTTGAGTAAAATGAAATTAAAACACATTTAAACTAAGCTTTTTGAATCAAATGAAAGTCAAACACATTCAAACATATTCAAACAAAGCATTTTGAAACAAATGAATCAAACACATTCTAAAAAAGCTTTAAGAATCATATGAAAGTCAAACACATTTAAAGAAAACGTTTTGAATCCAATGAAAGTCAAACGCATTTAACGAAGCTAATTGAATAAATGAAAGTCAAACACATTTAAACAAAGCTTTCGAAATCAAAGAAAATTCAAAGACATTCAAACAATGCTTTTTGAATCAAATAAAAGTCAAACACATTCAAACAAAGCTTTTTTAATCGAATAAAAGTCAAACGAATTCAACGAAGCTAATTGTATTAAATGAAACTAAAAATCATTTAGACAAGTCTTTTTGAATCAAATGAAAGTCAAACACATTCAAACAAAGCTTTTTTAGTTGAATGAAAGTCAAATGCACTAAATGAAGCCAATTGAATCAAATTAAAGTAAAACACATTCATACTAATATTTTGAATCAAATGAAAGTCAACCACATCCATACAATGCTTTTTAAATCAAATGAAAGTCAAACATATTAAACAAAGCTTTTTGAATAGAATGAAAGTCAAATGCTTTCAACGAAGCTCATTGAATCAAATTAAAGTCAAACGCACTCAAACAAAGCGTTTTGAATCAAATGAAAGTCAAACACATTCTAACAAAGCTTTTTGAATCGAATAAAAGTCAAGTGTATTCAAACAAAGTTTTTCAAATGAAAGAAAGTAAAACATATTAAAATAAAGCTTTTTCAATCAAAAGAGAGTCAAATACATTCAAACAAAGCTTTTTGAATGAAATGAAATTAAAAAAACATTTAAACTAATCTTTTTGAATAAAATGAAAGTCAAACACATTCAAACATATTCAAACAAAGCTTTTTAAATGAAATGAAAGTTTAATTTAACACATTAAAACAAATCTTTTTCAATGAAATGAGAGTCAAATACATTCAAACAAAGCTTTTTGAATAAAATGAAATTAAAACACATTTAAACTAAGCTTTTTGAATCAAATGAAAGTCAAACACATTCAAACACATTCAAACAAAGCATTTTGAAACAAATGAATCAAACACATTCTAACAAAGCTTTAAGAATCATATGAAAGTCAAACACATTCAAACAAAACGTTTTTAATCCAATGAAAGTCAAATGCATTCAACGAAGCTAATTAAATCAAATGAAAGTCAAACACATTTAAACAAAGCTTTTGAAATCAAAGAAAATTAAAAGACATTCAAACAATGCTTTTTGAATCAAATAAAAGTCAAACACATTCAAACAAAGATTTTTTAATCGAATAAAAGTCAAACGAATTCAACGAAGCTAATTGTTTTAAATGAAACTCAAAAACATTCAGACAAGTCTTTTTGAATCAAATTAAAGTCAAACACATTCAAACAAAGATTTTTGAGTTGAATGAAAGTCAAATGCACTAAATGTATCCAATTGAATCAAATTAAAGTAAAACACATTCAAACAAATACTCTGAATCAAATGAAAAACAACCACATTCATACAATGCTTTTTAAATCAAATGAAAGTCAAACACATCAAACAAAACTTGTTGAATAGAATGAAAGTTAAATGCTTTCAACGAAGCTCGTTGAATCAAATTAAAGTCAAACGTACTCAAACAAAGCGTTTTGAATCAAATGAAAGTCAAACACATTCTAACAAAGCTTTTTGAATCGAATAAAAGTCAAGTATATTCAAACAAAGTTTTTCAAATGAAAGAAAGTTAAACATATTAAAATAAAGTTTTTTCAATCAAAAGAGAGTCAAATACATTCAAACAAAGCTTTTTGAATGAAATGAAATTAAAAAACATTTAAACTAAGCTTTTTGAATAAAATGAAAGTCAAACACATTAAAACATATTCAAACAAAGCTTTTTAAATGAAATGAATGTTTAATTTAACACATTAAAACAAATCTTTTTCAATGAAATAAGAGTCAAATACATTCAAACAAAGCTTTTTGAATAAAATGAAATTAAAACACATTTAAACTAAGCTTTTTGAATCAAATGAAAGTCAAACACATTCAAACATATTCAAACAAAGCATTTTGAATCAAATAAATCAAACACATTCAAACAAAGCTTTAAGAATCATATGAAAGTAAAACACATTCAAACAAAACGTTTTGAATCCAATGAAAGTCAAATGCATTCAACGAAGCTAATTGAATCAAATGAAAGTCAAACACATTTAAACAAAGCTTTTGAAATCAAAGAAAATTAAAAGACATTCAAACAATGCTTTTTGAATCAAATAAAAGTCAAACACATTCAAACAAAGATTTTTTAATCGAATAAAAGTCAAACGAATTCAACGAAGCTAATTGTATTAAATAAAACTCAATAACATTCAGACAAGTCTTTTTGAATCAAATGAAAGTCAAACACATTCAAACAAAGCTTTTTTAGTTGAATGAAAGTCAAATGCACTAAATGAAGCCAATTGAATCAAATTAAAGTAAAACACATTTAAACAAATATTTTGAATCAAATGAAAATCAACCACATTCATAAAATGCTTTTTAAATCAAATGAAAGTGAAACATATCAAACAAAACTTTTTGAATAGAATGAAAGTCAAATGCTTTCAACGAAGCTCATTGAATCAAATTAAAGTCAAACGCACTCAAACAAAGCGTTTTGAATCAAATGAAAGTCAAACACATTCTAACAAAGCTTTTTGAATCGAATAAAAGTCAAGTGTATTCAAACAAAGTTTTTCAAATGAAAGAAAGTAAAACAAATTAAAATAAAGCTTTTTCAATCAAAAGAGAGTCAAATACATTCAAACAAAACTTTTTGAATGAAATGAAATTACAAAACATTTAAACTAAGCTTTTTGAATAAAATGAAAGTCAAACACATTCAAACAAAGCTTTTTAAATGAAATGAAAGTTTAATTTAACACATTAAAACAAATCTTTTTCAATGAAATGAGAGTCAAATACATTCAAACAAAGCTTGTTGAATAAAATGAAATTAAAACACATTTAAACTAAGCTTTTTCAATCAAATGAAAGTCAAACACATTCAAACATATTCAAACAAAGCTTTTTGAATCAAATGAATCAGACACATTCAAACAAAAAGAATCATGTGAAAGTCAAACACATTCAAAGAAAACGTTTTGAATCCAATGAAAGTCAAACGCATTTAACGAAGCTAATTGAATAAATGAAAGTTAAACACATTTAAACAAAGCTTTCGAAATCAAAGAAAATTCAAAGACATTCAAACAATGCTTTTTGAATCAAATAAAAGTCAAACACATTCAAACAAAGCTTTTTTAATCGAATAAAAGTCAAACGAATTCAACGAAGCTAATTGTATTAAATGAAACTAAAAATCATTCAGACAAGTCTTTTTGAATCAAATGAAAGTCAAACACATTCAAACAAAGCTTTTTTAGTTGAATGAAAGTCAAATGCACTAAATGAAGCCAATTGAATCAAATTAAAGTAAAACACATTCAAACTAATATTTTGAATCAAATGAAAGTCAACCACATTCAAACAAAGCTTTAAGAATCATATGAAAGTCAAACACATTCAAACAAAACGTTTTGAATCCAATGAAAGTCAAACGCATTTAACGAAGCTAATTGAATCAATGCAAGTCAAATACATTTAAACAAAGCTTTCGAAATCAAAGAAAATTCAAACACATTCAAACAATGCTTTTTGAATCAAACAAAAGTCAAACACATTCAAACAAAGCTTTTTTAATCGAATAAAAGTCAAACGAATTCAATGAAGATAATTGTATTAAATGAATCTCAAAAAATTCAGACAAGTCTTTTTGAATCAAATGAAAGTCAAACACATTCAAACAAAGCTTTTTTAGTTGAATGAAAGTCAAATGCACTAAATGAAGCCAATTGAATCAAATTAAAGTAAAACACATTCAAACGAATATTTTAAATCAAATGAAAGTCAACCACATCCATACAATGCTTTTTAAATCAAATGAAAGTCAAACATATCAAACAAAGCTTTTTGAATAGAATGAAAGTCAAATGCTTTCAACGAATCTCATTGAATCAAATTAAAGTCAAACGCACTCAAACAAAGCGTTTTGAATCAAATGAAAGTCAAACACATTCTAACAAAGCTTTTTGAATCGAATAAAAGTCAAGTGTATTCAAACAAAGTTTTTCAAATGAAAGAAAGTAAAACATATTAAAATAAAGCTTTTTCAATCAAAAGAGAGTCAAATACATTCAAACAAAGCTTTTTGAATGAAATGAAATTAAAAAACATTTAAACTAATCTTTTTGAATAAAATGAAAGTCAAACACATTCAAACATATTCAAACAAAGCTTTTTGAATGAAATGAAAGTTTAATTTAACACATTAAAACAAATCTTTTTCAATGAAATGAGAGTCAAATACATTCAAACAAAGCTTTTTGAATAAAATGAAATTAAAACACATTTTAACTAAGCTTTTTGAATCAAATGAAAGTCAAACACATTCAAACATATTCAAACAAAGCATTTTGAATCAAATAAATCAAACACATTCAAACAAAGCTTTAAGAATCATATGAAAGTAAAACACATTCAAACAAAACGTTTTGAATCCAATGAAAGTCAAATGCATTCAACGAAGCTAATTGAATCAAATGAAAGTCAAACACATTTAAACAAAGCTTTTGAAATCAAAGAAAATTAAAAGACATTCAAACAATGCTTTTTAAATCAAATAAAAGTCAAACACATTCAAACAAAGATTTTTTAATCGAATAAAAGTCAAACGAATTCAACGAAGCTAATTGTATTAAATAAAACTCAATAACATTCAGACAAGTCTTTTTGAATCAAATGAAAGTCAAACACATTCAAACAAAGCTTTTTTAGTTGAATGAAAGTCAAATGCACTAAATGAAGCCAATTGAATCAAATTAAAGTAAAACACATTTAAACAAATATTTTGAATCAAATGAAAAACAACCACATTCATAAAATGCTTTTTAAATCAAATGAAAGTGAAACATATCAAACAAAACTTTTTGAATAGAATGAAAGTCAAATGCTTTCAACGAAGCTCATTGAATCAAATTAAAGTCAAACGTACTCAAACAAAGCGTTTTGAATCAAATGAAAGTCAAACACATTTAAACAAAGCTTTTTGAATTGAATAAAAGTCAAGTATATTCAAACAAAGTTTTTCAAATGAAAGAAAGTTAAACATATTAAAATAAAGCTTTTTCAATCAAAAGAGAGTCAAATACATTCAAACAAAGCTTTTTGAATGTAATGAAATTAAAAAATATTTAAACTACGCTTTTTGAATAAAATGAAAGTCAAACATATTCAAACAAAGCTTTTTAAATGAAATGAAAGTTTAATTTAACACATTAAAACAAGTCTTTTTCAATGAAGTGAGAGTCAAATACATTCAAACAAAGCTTTTTGAATAAAATAAAATTAAAACACATTTAAACTAAGATGTTTGAATCAAATGAAAGTCAAACACATTCAAACATATTCAAACAAAGCATTTTGAATCAAATGAATCAAACACATTCAAACAAAGCTTTAAGAATCATATGAAAGTCAAACACATTCAAACAAAACGTTTTGAATCCAACGAAAGTCAAATTCATTCAACGAAGCGAATTGAATCAAATGAAAGTCAAACTCATTTAAACAAAGCTTTTGAAATCAAAGAAAATTCAAAGACATTCAAACAATGCTTTTTATATCAAATATAAGTCAAACACATTCAAACAAAGCTTTTTTAATCGTATAAAAGTCAAACGAATTCAACGAAGCTAATTGTATTAAATGAAACTCAATAACATTCAGACAAGTCTTTTTGAATCAAATGAAAGTCAAACACATTCAAACAAAGCTTTTTTAGTTGAATGAAAGTCAAATGCACTAAATGAAGCCAATTGAATCAAATTAAAGTAAAACACATTCAAACGAATATTTTAAATCAAATGAAAGTCAACCACATCCATACAATGCTTTTTAAATCAAATGAAAGTCAAACATATCAAACAAAGCTTTTTGAATAGAATGAAAGTCAAATGCTTTCAACGAATCTCATTGAATCAAATTAAAGTCAAACGCACTCAAACAAAGCGTTTTGAATCAAATGAAAGTCAAACACATTCTAACAAAGCTTTTTGAATCGAATAAAAGTCAAGTGTATTCAAACAAAGTTTTTCAAATGAAAGAAAGTAAAACATATTAAAATAAAGCTTTTTCAATCAAAAGAGAGTCAAATACATTCAAACAAAGCTTTTTGAATGAAATGAAATTAAAAAACATTTAAACTAATCTTTTTGAATAAAATGAAAGTCAAACACATTCAAACATATTCAAACAAAGCTTTTTAAATGAAATGAAAGTTTAATTGATGTGTAAACAAGAAGAGAAACCTTGTTACAACAATGATAAGTTAAAAGATTCAAAAGATTTTAAGATGCAATTATCAAGTGATCAGTTTAGTTAGGGGAACTCTCACCCTAAGCTAAGGATATAGCAAAGAGGAACTCTCACTCGTTTGCTTGGGATAGTCTAGATGAGGGAACTCTCACCAAATCATAAACTATAAGTCCTAATCTTGGGAACTCTCACCAAAACTAACACTCTTCAAATTCGGATACTCAAATTTGGAAAACAAAGTGAACTAAACTCAAGTCACTTCAAATAACAAAACACACGTTTAGGCAAATAATCTTGGATGATTTTCATTCATTCAAAGTATGCTATTTATAGCACTAATACAACCTTTTCACTTGCCTACTTTAATTAACAAAAGGAAATAACCAAAAGGAAATTAACTAAGGGAAAGAGTGGTTAATACACGTCCCACTTAACCCCATTACAAAACATAATTAAACTAATTAAAAGACCTAAAGACTAGGCTTGAAACAAGGGAAAATGACCAGCCAAAATAGTATCCAAAGAGCATCTCCAACACACGCCCAAAACAGCCATTCTTCAAGCTTTTGTAACTCCCATTTCAATGCCTTGATTCACGCCTCTTTATTCTTCATAACCCCCAAATAATGAGGTGCAATGTTCAGCCAACAAACTCCATAATTTACGCCCAACAAGTGCCACGAATCACTCCACTTCAATCAGTCCAAGTAACTTACAAACGGCTAGCATGAAACACGCCCAAACTGCCTCCAAATCAGCTTGTAACCGACGCCCATTAAACATGTATTTGGAGCTTGGAAAACCGTCACTTGCTAGATACCTTCTACAAGGTTAATTACACTAAGTGAAGTGCAACCCCTTGTAAAAACATTCGAACCAAAACCGTGCAAAGGATTAAGAAATGATTTGGACAGAAATAAGGCCTTCGCATTGCCTTGAATTCGGACCTCACCATGACCACTTGGATCATTACAATCATTAGAACTTTGACCATATTGGTCATCCTCCTCTTCTTCAAAAGGAATTGCCCTCAATTCGTCATCATCAAAGTATGGAGCAAGGTCCCCAACGTTGAATGTGCTTGAGACACCAAATTGGCCCCCCAAATCAACCTTGTATGCATTGTCATTGATCTTTCCCACGATTTCAAATGGTCCTTCGGCTCTTGGCATAAGCTTGTTCTTTCTTTTGCTAGGAAACCTCTCTTTTCTCATGTAAATCCACACTAAGTCACCAACTTCAAATTGCTTCACGTTTTTCACCCTCTTGTTGGCTTGTTTCGTGTAGACTTCATTTGCTTTCTCAATGTTCTTCCGTACTTCCTTGTGGACCTTTAACATGAACTCGGCTTGCTCCTTAGCTCCACCATGAACGAACTTGTCTTGTGGCAAAGCTATGAGATCAATGGGAACATAAGGATTTACACCATATACCACTTCAAAAGGAGAGTACTTTGTAGTAGCACTAGGAGTCCGATTGTAAGCAAACTCGGCATGAGCTAGCTTGACATCCCAATCCTTAGCACTCTTACTAACCAAGCTCCTAAGCAAAGAACCCAGAATTCTATTCACCACTTCAGTTTGACCATCGGTTTGTGGATGGTGTGAAGTAGAAAACAGAAGCTTTGTTCCCATTAGGCGCCATATTGATTTCCAAAAATGACTAAGAAATTTTGTATCACGATCGGACACAATGGTGCGTGGCACCCCATGAAAACGAACCACTTCTTCAAAGTATAACTTAGCCACTTTCATAGCATCTTCGGTCTTGTGACAAGGAATGAAATGAGCCATTTTCGAAAACCGATCAACAACCACCATGATTGAGTCTTTACCCCTTTGAGTTCTAGGTAAAGCCACAATGAAATCCATGCTCACATCCTCCCAAGGTCTTTCCGGAACTGGCAAAGGCTTGTAGAGACCTTTGTGAAACACCATCTTGGCCCTTTGACAAGTAGAACAACGACTAACCACATGATGAACCGTGGCTAACATTTTCGGCCAATAAAAGTGAGCTTGAAGAAGCTCCATTATTTTTTGAATCCCCACGTGACCAGCTAGACCTCCTCCATGAGCCTCATGAATCAACAAGCTTCTAATTGGACACTTAGGAATGCATACCCGATTTCCCTTAAAAAGAAAACCATCATGTAAGGAAAATAAGTCATATACTCCATGGACACATTTCTGTACTATTCCATTGAAATCGCCATCCTCCTTGTAGTATGCTTTGATCAAATCAAACCCAAGAACCTTTGCTTCGACAACTCCAAGCAAATTATGCCTCCTAGATAAGGCATCCGCAACAACATTAGCCTTTCCACTCTTGTATTTAGAGGAAAAGTTAAAGGTTTGCAAGAATTCAACCCATTTAGCATGTCTTGAATTCAACTTCTTTTGTCCATGGATGAACCTTAAAGATTCATGGTCCGAATGCAATATGAACGGTTGTGGTCTCAAGTAATGTGACCAATGATCTAGAGCTCGTACCATAGCATAGAACTCTTTATCATAGGTGGAATAATTCAACTTGCCTTGACTCAACTTTTCACTGAAATAAGCAATTGGACGCCCTTCTTGAATCAAAACTGCTCCAATCCCCTTCCCACTTGCGTCACACTCAACTTCAAATGGTTTGGAAAAATCAGGGAGTGCAAGAATAGGAGTGTTGCACATTTTCTCCTTGACTTCCTCAAAGGCCTTTTGAGCTTGTGTAGTCCATTCAAACGTCCCCTTTTTAGTACACTCAGTTATAGGAGCCATGAGTGTGCTAAAATTCTTGATAAATCTTCTATAGAAAGAAGCTAGGCCATGGAAAGAACGGACCTCCGTGAGTGTTTTCGGACTAGGCCATGATTGAATTGCTTCAACCTTGCAAGGATCCACCTTCACGCCATTACCTGAAACTATGTAACCAAGAAAAGTGACCTCATATAACATAAAATCACATTTCTCAAGTTTCCCATACAATTTTTGCGTTCTTAAAACAGAAAAAACTTGAAACAAATGATCTAAATGCTCATCCTTATTTTTAGAGTAAATAAGGATATCATCAAGGTACACCACCACGAATTTGCCAAGAAATGGCCTCAACACCTCGTTCATTAATCTCATGAACGTGCTAGGTGCATTGGTCAATCCAAACGGCATCACGAGCCATTCATACAACCCATGCTTTGTCTTGAATGCAGTCTTCCATTCATCACCTTCCCTCATACGAATTTGATGGTAACCACTTCTCAAATCAACTTTTGAAAATACATTTGAACCACTCAATTCGTCCAACATATCATCCAGTCTTGGAATTGGAAATCTGTACTTGATAGTAATATTGTTAACAGCTCTACTATCAATGCACATACGCCAAGTACCATCCTTTTTAGGAACCAACAAAGCAGGAACTGCACATGGACTCATAGATTCACGCACATAGCCCATACCCATCAATTCTTCAATTTGTCTTTGCAACTCCTTAGTTTCTAAAGGGTTACACCTATAGGCAGGTTTATTTGGTAGAGGTGCGCCTGGAATGAGATCAATTTGATGCTCAATTCCTCTCAAGGGTGGTAATCCCTTAGGTAACTCATCAGGAAAAACATCCTCAAACTCCTTAATCAATTTTGCAAGTTTAGGATTTTGACTCACAAATTTTTCATGGATTTCTTTAGAGTACAACATGAATATCTCTTCCTCACCTTCAAACTCCCTCTCAAATTCTTTACAAGATAATAAAGAAATTTGTGACTTTTGTGGTTGTGAAAACCGTGGGGGTGGTAAAGGGTGCAATTTCTTTTGTTTCCCTTGGTGAGTGATAGTGTAGGTGTTATGGTACCCATCATGGATAGATTTTTTATCAGATTGCCACGGTCTACCAAGAAGAATATGACAAGCATCCATTAAAACAACATCACACAATTGACTATCATGATATGAACCAATCGAAAAATTCACCATACATTGCTTTCTAACCCCAGTGCTAGCATTAGAATCTAACCAACTCAATTTGTAAGGATGTGGATGATTAGTGGTGGTAAGACCCAGTTTAGATACTAACGTTTTCGACACAGTATTAGCCTCACTGCCCCCATCAATAATTAAATCACATACCTCGTCACCAACTTTACATTTGGTGATGAAAATGTGTTGCCTTTGTGGCGCCAAAGGTTCCTCCACACGAGCTTGCAAAGCTCTCCTAACCACCAAGTTTGTTTTGTCCTCCATCTCAGGATAGCAATGGTCCTCCTCCTCATCCTTTTTATGCGGGGTCACCTCCTTCTCTTCTTCAGACTCAAATTCCTCCCAATTGATGCTTTGGGTGGCTATGAGTTTAACCTCTTGCATGGTTAAGGCTCTTGAATTAGGACAATCCTTTTTATAATGTCCTCTACCTCCACACTTGTAACATACAATGTCACTAAGCTTGAAGTCTTTCGTGTTCCTCTTAGGTGGCTCATTAGGCTTGCTAAAAGAAGAACCCTCCTTCGAGGTGAAGGGTGGTTTACGTACCACTGGAGTAGTGGTAGGCGTTTTCTTCCTTTTCTTTTTAGCATCAAACTTTGTCACAAGTTTGCAAGCTTCCACAAACGTGAGGTTAGTGTAACCGTCAAGTTTGTCTTGTAACTCTTGATCCAACCCAGCTACAAAACGTCCCAACTTCAGCTCTTCATTTTCAGTCACCTCACATACAATGGCAAGCCTATCAAATTCTTTGAGATAGTCTTCCACTGAATCGCCATTTTGTTGGAGAGTACTCCACTTCACATACTGATTTTGCTTGTAATTGTGAGGAATGAAACGATCTCTCATTCTTTTCTTCAGCTTTTCCCAAGTGGAAATGTGAGCCTTACCCCTAAGGGTACGCCCCCTTTGTTCTCCTTGCAACCAACTGTCACCATAGCCCTTCAGTTTGACTTTGGCTATCTTGTACTGTTGAACCGTCTCATGGATGTCCTTGTACTCAAAGTACCTTTCCAAGGATTTCTCCCACTCCAAGTACTTCTCCGGATCAAGTGTCCCATCAAAGGCAGGAACGTCCACTTTGAGACTCCTATCCTCCCTCCTAGGTGGAGGGTCTTCACCTTGATCTCTCCTATCTTGCTCGTTCATGAGCCTTGCCATCAAGGCAGCAAGGTTCCCTTGTAGATTGGCATTGGTTTCGGCCAACCTTTCCTGACTAGCAATGGATCGATTAAGAGCTTCCAAAGCTGTCCTCAAGTCTTGATTTTCTCCCATGGTATGTAGGTATTCGACCCCTTTGGAAAATTTAAGAAAAATTTTCCCCCTACCTGACGCGCCAAATGATGTGTAAACAAGAAGAGAAACCTTGTTACAACAATGATAAGTTAAAAGATTCAAAAGATTTTAAGATGCAATTATCAAGTGATCAGTTTAGTTAGGGGAACTCTCACCCTAAGCTAAGGATATAGCAAAGAGGAACTCTCACTCGTTTGCTTGGGATAGTCTAGATGAGGGAACTCTCACCAAATCATAAACTATAAGTCCTAATCTTGGGAACTCTCACCAAAACTAACACTCTTCAAATTCGGATACTCAAATTTGGAAAACAAAGTGAACTAAACTCAAGTCACTTCAAATAACAAAACACACGTTTAGGCAAATAATCTTGGATGATTTACATTCATTCAAAGTATGCTATTTATAGCACTAATACAACCTTTTCACTTGCCTACTTTAATTAACAAAAGGAAATAACCAAAAGGAAATTAACTAAGGGAAAGAGTGGTTAATACACGTCCCACTTAACCCCATTACAAAACATAATTAAACTAATTAAAAGACCTAAAGACTAGGCTTGAACAAGGGAAAATGACCAGCCAAAATAGTATCCAAAGAGCATCTCCAACACACGCCCAAAACAGCCATTCTTCAAGCTTTTGTAACTCCCATTTCAATGCCTTGATTCACGCCTCTTTATTCTTCATAACCCCCAAATAATGAGGTGCAATGTTCAGCCAACAAACTCCATAATTTACGCCCAACAAGTGCCACGAATCACTCCACTTCAATCAGTCCAAGTAACTTACAAACGGCTAGCATGAAACACGCCCAAACTGCCTCCAAATCAGCTTGTAACCGACGCCCATTAAACATGTATTTGGAGCTTGGAAAACCGTCACTTGCTAGATACCTTCTACAAGGTTAATTACACTAAGTGAAGTGCAACCCCTTGTAAAAACATTCGAACCAAAACCGTGCAAAGGATTAAGAAATGATTTGGACAGAAATAAGGCCTTCGCATTGCCTTGAATTTGGACCTCACCATCACCACTTGGATCATTACAATCATTAGAACTTTGACCATATTGGTCATTAATTTAACACATTAAAACAAATCTTTTTCAATGAAATGAGAGTCAAATACATTCAAACAAAGCTTTTTGAACAAAATGAAATTAAAACACATTTAAACTAAGCTTTTTGAATCAAATAAAAGTCAAACACATTCAAACATATTCAAACAAAGCATTTTGAATCAAATGAATGAAACACATTCAAACAAAGCTTTAAGAATCGTATGAAAGTCAAACACATTCAAACAAAACGTTTTGAATCCAATGAAAGTCAAATGCATTCAACGAAGCTAATTGAATCAAATGAAAGTCAATCACATTTAAACAAAGCTTTTGAAATCAAAGAAAATTCAAAGACATTCAAACAATGCTTTTTGAATCAAATAAAAGTCAAACACATTCAAACAAAGATTTTTTAATCGAATAAAAGTCAAACGAATTCAACGAAGCTAATTGTTTTAAATGAAACTCAAAAACATTCAGTCAAGTCTTTTTGAATCAAATTAAAGTCAAACACATTCAAACAAAGATTTTTGAGTTGAATGAAAGTCAAATGCACTAAATGTATCCAATTGAATCAAATTAAAGTAAAACACATTCAAACAAATACTCTGAATCAAATGAAAAACAACCACATTCATACAATGCTTTTTAAATCAAATGAAAGTCAAACACATCAAACAAAACTTTTTGAATAGAATGAAAGTTAAATGCTTTCAACGAAGCTCGTTGAATCAAATTAAAGTCAAACGTACTCAAACAAAGCGTTTTGAATCAAATGAAAGTCAAACACATTCTAACAAAGCTTTTTGAATCGAATAAAAGTCAAGTATATTCAAACAAAGTTTTTCAAATGAAAGAAAGTTAAACATATTAAAATAAAGTTTTTTTCAATCAAAAGAGAGTCAAATACATTCAAACAAAGCTTTTTGAATGAAATGAAATTAAAAAACATTTAAACTAAGCTTTTTGAATAAAATGAAAGTCAAACACATTAAAACATATTCAAACAAAGCTTTTTAAATGAAATGAAAGTTTAATTTAACACATTAAAACAAATCTTTTTCAATGAAATAAGAGTCAAATACATTCAAACAAAGCTTTTTGAATAAAATGAAATTAAAACACATTTAAACTAAGCTTTTTGAATCAAATGAAAGTCAAACACATTCAAACATATTCAAACAAAGCTTTTTAAATCAAATGAATCAGACACATTCAAACAAAGCTTTAAGAATCATATGAAAGTCAAACACATTCAAAGAAAACGTTTTGAATCCAATGAAAGTCAAACGCATTTAACGAAGCTAATTGAATAAATGAAAGTCAAACACATTTAAACAAAGCTTTCGAAATCAAAGAAAATTCAAAGACATTCAAACAATGCTTTTTGAATCAAATAAAAGTCAAACACATTCAAACAAAGCTTTTTTAATCGAATAAAAGTTAAACGAATTCAACGAAGCTAATTGTATTAAATGAAACTAAAAAACATTCAGACAAGTCTTTTTGAATCAAATGAAAGTCAAACACATTCAAACAAAGCTTTTTGAGTTTAATGAAAGTAAAATGCACTAAATGAAGCCAATTGAATCAAATTAAAGTAAAACACATTCAAACAAATATTTTGAATCAAATGAAAGTCAACCACACTCATACAATGCTTTTTAAATCAAATGAAAGTCAAACATATCAAACAAAGCTTTTTGAATCAAATGAAAGTCAAATGCTTTCAACGAAGCTCATTGAAGAAAATTAAAGTCAAACGCACTCAAACAAAGCGTTTTGAATCAAATGAAAGTCAAACACATTCTAACAAAGCTTTTTGAATCGAATAAAAGTCAAGTGTATTCAAACAAAGTTTTTCAAATGAAAGAAAGTAAAACATATTAAAATAAAGCTTTTTCAATCAAAAGAGAGTCAAATACATTCAAACAAAGCTTTTTGAATGAAATGAAATTAAAAAACATTTAAACTAAGCTTTTTGAATAAAATGAAAGTCAAACACATTCAAACAAAGCTTTTTAAATGAAATGAAAGTTTAATTTAACACATTAAAACAAATCTTTTTCAATGAAATGAGAGTCAAATACATTTAAACAAAGCTTGTTGAATAAAATGAAATTAAAACACGTTTAAACTAAGCTTTTTGAATCAAATGAAAGTTAAACACATTCAAACATATTCAAACAAAGCTTTTTGAATCAAATGAATCAGACACATTCAAACAAAGCTTTAAGAATCATGTGAAAGTCAAACATGTTTCGGGGTTTTTTGATGTCCTGCGGGAGAGTTACAATTCTGAGACTGGAACCGGACGCCTGTACCTGCAAAATAACGGAGACTCCTGGGAGCTCCGCCTCCAACGGTCAAGTTAGTACTTGATTAAGGAGTAATTGATGCGGAAATTAAAGTGATTGGGTCTCTCTAGGTGAGAGTGATTAATGTTGGTAATCTGCTTTGTTAGCGAGATCAGCCGGTTATTACTGTGTGTAAATAATGTGTTTTTTCGTTTATCCCCCTTAATGAGGATTAAGGGAGGTATTTATAACCTTGGGAAACGTGCCCATCCTAGGTTTAGGTTAACCTAGGGCCGATTGGGCTTCCCTCGGAAGTTGGGCCTGGGTGGCCGGTTTCTCCATTAGGCATGGAGTATGCCACATGTCATGACATAACAGGTCCAAGGTGGACGAATAAGCGCGTGCCACGTGGCAAGCCCTGACAGTTCCAAATGGGGGACACTTGGCAGGACCTGATTGGTCCACGTGGCGCATTCCGATTGGTGGGAGCAAAATCCCCTAATCATTTGCCCCTCACAGGTGGCACGTGATTGGTCACGTGTTACCTGTGACAGGTGTCGCACTGTAACAGGCGGCGACCTTCTACAGGTGTCAGTCGGCGAAAGGACGAGAGATTTTCCCGCCCAAATTTTGAATTCTGAAAGTGACCCTTCGCCTTCTCACTTCGCCTATATAAGGGAGGATTGTCTTGAGTCATTTTCACACTTTGAGAACTTTTTGAGAACATTCGGACCCCTGAACTTGCTCTGACATTTCGGACCTTTTCTGCCTACCGCCTGTTCAGACAAGCCGACTGCACAGGATTTTCATAACTTCATCAACCGTCACTCGTTCAGGTAACTGTCAATTCTCTTAATTTTCTTTTTATTTTTTGAAATGGCACCACGGAAGCACACGACACGACCTAGGTTAGTGATCAGCCGGTCACCGGGGACGGCTGAATCTAGGACTAGGAGTGCCGCCTGCCCTTTTCCGGACCCATCTTTGCCCTTTATACAAAGTCCGACTGTATCTGTGTCTATGCAGAGCAGGATGGCCAGAACGAAAAAGACTGCTAGGATCTCAAATTCAGACGGCTCCTCCCACAGGGTGCCGCTTAGTGAAACATCTGACCAAGCGCCAGATGTGGAAGTGAAACAAGGCGGCCTAAAAGCCGGCAATTCTGAGGGAGGAGTCATAGTGACCCCTTCCCATTTAACAGTTAACCAATCTGCTCCTTTTCAAAGAGAGGAGGTGGGCCCCTCCGGGAGAGGGGAGGAGTCGTCCTCTTCGGACTCGTCCGAGGACGATTCCGAATCAAGCTCTTCTGGTCATGCTTCTTTGGACACAGAAGAGAAACACAGCCGCCTGCAAGAGGCGAGACTTTCTCACGCAGTTGAGAAGGGGGACAATTGGGCGGAGCCATCCGCCTCTCACCGAGAGCTAAACACCCCCTATTACTGCACGGTACCTCGGGGCCGGATCACAGCCATGCAAGAGAAAGTGGAGAGCTTTATTGCAAACCACACCATGGGCCCCGACTTTCTAGTGTTTGTGCCGGATCCAGAAGACACAGTCGTCTGGCCGGCTGGTTTCAGTTATGATAGCGCCTGCTTTGGCTGCTACGAGGCGGCCATCAAGGCAGGGCTGCGCTTCCCATTACATCCGGTTGTTCAGCGGATCTTGGATGGGTATGAGTTGGGGTTATGGCAGTTAGCCCCAAACTCCTGGGTAAACGTACTCGGCTATGTGGTCGGGTGCGAACTGCACGGGGTGGAGCCGAACTTCGAGGCTTTCGCCCATATGAACTATCTCAGCCGGACCCCTAAGACAGGCGGTACCGGCTGGTATCAATTGACAAGCCACAGGGGCTACCTCATGACGAGAGGTAAAGCAAACAAGTGGAAGGACTGGCGGAGCACCTTCCTCATCATTGAGAGTTCAGACATTGAGCTGAACAAGCGCTTCAATAGGTGGAACAGGAATCCGCCCCTTCTTGCAGGCGGCCGTAGCATGCCGCCTGTTCCCCCCAAGGCTAGGAAAGAGATCCTTGATAAAGGACTCTTTAAAGTATAGTCGAGGGTCGACTCTACTTCAGGGGTACGAGAGCAAGTACCCCTGCACTGCGTCCCGAGCTTCAAATGGCTCTACGACGAGTACTTTTTGGCCGCCTGTGGCCTCAACAGTCGGTGCTCAAGAGGTAGTCGGCCTGTCGAATACTCTGTTGTTCCATACATTTGTTGTCATCTTTTATTAACTTTGCTGTTTGTTTTTGCAGCTGACGCCATGAGCAAAATCACCGCCTCCAAGACTGCGGCGGCCATGTTGCGGGCCTCCATCATGCAACAAACTTCAACCGACTCCCCCAAGAAGGGGGCACCCTTGGTGAGCTCCGAACCTTTCACCCTCTTTTTGGAGTTAAGTTTATGCATAAACTGACTTTTTTTCTTCTTTTATAGACGGGTGCTCCAAGAGCTTCATCTTCCCAACAGCCGGACCCCAAGGCCCGGAAGACGACTGTTGGGAGCTCTCCTGGTTCTGCCAGGAAACATGTGGCGGCTGAGAAACAGCCGGCCACTTCTTCTAAAACTCCAACTGGGCCGCCTAGAAGTAAGAAGTTGTCCTTGTAAATTTTAGACTCGCTCCCTTTTTTACTAGGTCTAATCCGTTTGTTTATGCTTGATGCAGCCGGCCCTCAGGAGCCTGACTTGGTAGAGATGGCCAAGTCTATGATCAGGGCAGTTCCTCCAGCTGAAAGGGAGGCGGTCAGGGGTGTCGGCACCCTTGACCTAGACGGGATTGTAGGGGTCCTTGCTGAGGTATACTTAGCATATTTTTGAGTATTTGAATTACTGGACGCCTGTTTTCTTTTTTGTTTGGAAACTGACGCCTGTTTCTTTGTACTTAGGCCCTGCTCCGAGTGAACGGCATTCGCAAGCCGCTTGATCGGAAGAACAAAGAGGTAAAGGCTGCAAAAGCTATGGCCGCCTCTGACTGTGATAAGGCAATGTTTCAAATTGCCCAAAATGAAGTTCTGACCATTGATATTCTTTATTATGAGGCGCAGGCTACCGCCGCTGTTCGGGCTCAGTTAGAGGCGGCCCAGAAGAAGAATGACGAGCTGGAGGCGACCATCACAAATCTCAAGGCCGAGCTGAAACCTCTTCGCCTAAAGATGTACTCATACGAAGCCTTGGAGAAATCCTTGGCCAACGTAAAGGAACGCCTGGTGACCCAGGAGAAGAGTCTTACTCAAGAGCTCTCGGAAAAGGCCGAGCAAGAGAAGAAAGAGCTGGTCCGGGAGATGACGGAAGACTCCGCTCAAATCCAGCGCATGACCTGGGGCCGCCTCTTCCCCAATGCCGACTTTGCCTCTTGGGAAAGAACGTACCGCCAGTGTTCTGATACTTATAATCAAGAGATCCTGGCGGCTGCTGAGGAAGAGGCGTTGGAGGAGGAGGAGCCGGTAGTGGCGCTTGTGCCGCTTGGGGGTAAGGCATCAAAAAAGGATGCAGCTGAAGCCGAGTCCAGCAAGAAGAGTGCTGACTAGGCGGCAGCTGCTAATATTGAAGATCTGCCCCCTTCTTAAGCTTTATGTATTCTTTCCACGGCCTGCGTGCCGTTTGTTTTGTATTTACCTGGCCAGGGGGCCGGGGCTTTGAATATTTTGCTGGTCTTTAATGACCGGCTTATTTTTAATGAATTTTTGTTTTGCCTCAAATTTGTCTAAGTATTCCATATTCTACTATCCAATTGTTCACTAGACTGACTGTTTTACATGGCCGATAGTTGCAGACAGGTACGGATAGTTAGTCACGCCGCCTATGCCCCTGGACGACTGGTTGTCTGTTTCCAGGATAGTCGATTAGTCGGCCATTTATCCAATCGGTATTCGAACTATTTTGTCCGGATCCTTTTTAGGCAGGCGCTCCTGTCATTTGTAAATTTAACCAAGTAGGAAAGTGGTCTGACCAAGTAAACATGAGTATTACCTAGTCGCCAAGGAACTGAGTAGTAGAGATAACAAGCGGCGGGTACCGGTTGTTTCCCTTTATTCGCCAATATTTGTTGGCTTTTAACTCGTAATTTGTTAACCTAGCAGGAGTAGTGGTTGAGAGCCCCTGTTTGCTAAAACCAGGCGGACGACTCATACCTTTTAGGCTCCATACTAAGTTTGAGGGAGTGACTATAAGTTAACATAGGAGTTACTTAGTCTCCGTCACACTATAGATTGAGTAGTAGAGGTACCAGGCGGCGGAGGCCGGCTGATCCCCTTGATTCGCCAATGTTTGTTGGCTATTAACTCAATAGGTTACCTAGTAGGAATAGGGGTTTGAGTGCCCCTGTTTGCCAAAAAACAGGCGGTCTACTCAAACCTTTTAGGTTCCATACCAAATTTGAGGGAGTGACTATGAGTTAACGTTGGAGTTACTCAGTCGCCGTCACTCTTGGTTGAGAAGTAGAGGTACCAGGCGGCGGAGGCCGGCTAGACCCCTTGATTCGCCAATGTTTGTTGGCTATTAACTCAAGAGGTACCCCCTGCATTTATCCCAAGTAATACAGGCGGTCATCTGACTCAGATGTCAACTGCTACCACTGGTTTGGTTAGTGATAGAGTTATCCTTGTCTCAAAAACGGCTACGTGGTTGCCCTTGGGGACAGTCGTATAGGTGCCGTGTAATTAGTTTATAGAGCAATGTTCCACCCAAAAGGGAGCTGCTCTCTACGACGAATTTCATCCGGAGGGATGCCGCCGGACGCCTGCTATGATGTTGGGACAGGTCGTATTAGTTTTGTAGATTTGATCAGTTGGCTTGGCGCCTGGTCTGATCATTCGGCCTGTGGCCTTGGTAAGTTCTTGGTAGGTGCTAAGTAAAAGGAGGGTAGCCGTCTGTTAGGCACGGGGTCGGCCAGGCCCTAATCTTTTTAGCTAAGTATTAGGGGGGTGGCTATGTGTTTGGAACCAGTCGGCCATCTTCTTATGGAGAGTAGCCGACTATATGTCCAGACGACATGCCCCTATTGCGAGTAAAATACTCAATGAAGAGCAGCCAACTGTAAAGGTACAGACGGCATGCCCCTCTTAAGTAATAAAAATTAAACATGGAGAGTAGCCGACTATTTGTTAGTATGCGTGCCCCTCTTAGTACAAAATTGAATAGTAAGTGCACTTTTATTAAGTAGCTCTTGACTATTTACATCATTCAAAAGAAATATTTCTTAAGATTATCTACATTTCAAGTTCGAGGCAATGGTTGTCCGTCTGGTGTTTCCAGACGGTAGGTACCGTCCCTCACTTCCTCATAGATTCGGTAGGGTCCTTCCCAGTTGTGAGTTAGTTTGCCAGACTCATTAGCCCTACCAACTGCTTCCATTTTTCTAAGTACAAAGTCCCCTACTTTGAGTGGACGCCTGTGTACTTTTTTGTTGTATGATCTAGTCATTCTCAGGCGATAGATTTCATGGCGCAAGACAACATTGCCCCTCCTTTCAGGAAGTGAGTCCAATGCCAGGCGCATGGCTTCCCAGTTTGCCTCTTCGTCATATAGCATTACTCGAAGAGTCAGCTCGTAGTGTTCTATTGGAAGAACAGCTTCCGCACCATAAGTTAGGAGGAATGGAGTTTCTCCAGTCGCCCCTTTTTCAGTCGTCCTAATGGCCCAGAGAACATGTGGTAGTTCATCCGCCCATAGGCCGCCTACTCGTTCAATCTTTTTCTTGAGGCCGTCAGAGATGATTTTATTAAAGGCTTCTACATGGCCGTTTGCTTGTGGACGGCCGACAGATGCAAAGTAGTTTGCAATTCCTTAGTCACCCAACCAGCTTTTGAGAACAGGTGTCTCAAATTGGGGACCATTATCAAAAACCATAGACATGGGAACCCCGAACCGAGTGATGACATTTTTCCAAATGAATGAAATTACATCTTTCGTCTTGATTCCCTTTACAGCCTCCGCCTCTACCCATTTAGTGAAGTAGTCAACGGCAACAAGTATGTACCTCCTGCCGCCTGTAGCAGGCGTATATGGACCTAGAATGTCCATGCCCCACTTAGCAAACGGTAGTGGGCTATGAATGGTAGTGAGGTCAGTAGCCGGACGGTGAATTAGTTTGCCAAACCTTTGGCACTTGTCACATTTTTTCACCATCTCCATTGCATCTGCTTCCAAAGTAGGCCAAAAGTAGCCCTGCCGCCTTGCCCTTTGAGCAAGCGTCCTACCGCCTATATGGGAAGCACAGTAACCAGAGTGAAGATCGTCCAATATCTCTCGCCCCTTTTCTGGAGTAACACACTTTAAGAAGGGTTGAAGGTACCCCCTCTTGTGAAGTTCTCCCTTTATTATTTCAAAACAGGTGGCTCGTTTTTTCAGTGCTGCCGCCTGTTGAGGATCATCCGGCAGTGTATCGTTTGTCAGATATGCCCTGATTGAATCCATCCAGGTTGAGCTTCTGTCTAGGATTCCAATAGGGTTTTCCTCGATGCTTCTCTTCTCCATTACTTCCCAAAAAACAGTTTGAGGAGTATCGGAGGAGGCGGATGATGCTAATTTTGACAGTGCATCCGCCTGGTTGTTTTCTGATCTCGGCACTTGGATTAGATGGAAATCCTCAAGGGAGCCGACTGCTTGTCGGACCGCCTGTAAATACTTGATCATGGCCGGATGGGTTGCTTCGTATTCGCCATTGTACTGACTCACTATCAATTGTGAATCGGAACAGGCGTCTATTTTTCTTGCCCCTGCCGCCTTGCACATGCGGATCCCGGATAGTAAAGCTTCATATTCTGCCTCATTGTTTGAAGCCTGAAAACTGAAGCGTAGAGCATACTCGTACCTGTCGCCCTCTGGCGACTGACATATGACGCCTGCTCCACAACCATTTGAAGTAGAGCTTCCGTCCACATATACCTTCCATACTTGGTCTGGAACTTGAGAGTCAGGAGGACGAGTCATCTCTACAATAAAGTCAGCAAAGGCTTGCCCCTTCACTGCTTTTCTAGGCTCGAAAGTAACTTCGAGGCTCTGTATTTCTATGGCCCATTTGATCATTCGGCCTGACAACTCCATGATTGTAAGTGGCCGCTTGATAGGTTGGTCTGTATACACGACGACTGCATGTGCCAAAAAGTAGGGCTTCAATTTTTTAACAGCCATGAAGAGTGCAAGACCAAATTTCTCCACTAGGGGATACCTCAACTCGGCATTTTTCAGTACGTGACTGACAAAGTAGACCGGGAGCTGACAGCCGTCTCTTTCAGCAAGGAGAACATCGCTTAACGCATGATCAGAGACGGCCAGGTACATGTAGAGTACTTCTTTGGGCAAAGGGCTGACCAGCCTCGGCAAGGAATGCAAGTGAACTTTCAATTTCTGGAAGGCGGCCTCAGCATCCGGCCCCCATTCAAACCTTGCCTTTTTCTTAATTGCCTGGAAAAAGTATAGGCATTTGTCGCCTGATCAACTTAGAAATCTTCCCAAGGCCGCCAGACAACCTGTTAACTTCTGAACCTCTCGGATGGTACGAGGCGACTGCATGTCAATGACTGCCTGCACCTTCTCAGGGTTCGCCTCTATTCCTCTCTGATTGATAAGGAATCCGAGAAATTTCCCAGACTCAACTCCAAATACACATTTCTTGGGATTGAGCATGACATGGTGCCGCCTGAGTGTGGCGAAAGTTTCTCGGAGGTCCGACAGATGATCTTTCTGAAGTTTAGTCTTGACAATCATATCATCAATGTATGCCTCGACGTTTCTCCCAATCTGATCAAAGAACACAGTGTTTATCATTCGCTGGAAGGTAGCCGGGGCATTCTTAAGACCAAACGGCATGACCGTGTAACAGTATAACCCCTTATCAGTGACGAAGGCCGTCTGCTCCACAACCATTTGAAGTAGAGCTTCCGTCCACATATACCTTCCATACTTGGTCTGGAACTTGAGAGTCAGGAGGACGAGTCATCTCTACAATAAAGTCAGCAAAGGCTTGCCCCTTCGCTGCTTTTCTAGGCTCGAAAGTAACTTCGAGGCTCTGTATTTCTATGGCCCATTTGGTCATTCGGCCTGACGACTCCATGATGGTAAGTGGCCGCTTGATAGGTTGGTCTGTATACACAACGACTGCATGTGCCAAAAAGTAGGGCTTCAATTTTTTAACAGCCATGAAGAGTGCAAGACCAAATTTCTCCACTAGGGGATACCTCAACTCGGCATTTTTCAGTACGTGACTGACAAAGTAGACCGGGAGCTGACAGCCGTCTCTTTCAGCAAGGAGAACATCGCTTAACGCATGATCAGAGACGGCCAGGTACATGTAGAGTACTTCTTTGGGCAAAGGACTGACCAGCCTCGGCAAGGAATGCAAGTGAACTTTCAATTTCTGGAAGGCGGCCTCAGCATCCGGCCCCCATTCAAACCTTGCCTTTTTCTTAATTGCCTGGAAAAAGTATAGGCATTTGTCGCCTGATCAGCTTAGAAATCTTCCCAAGGCCGCCAGACAACCTGTTAACTTCTGAACCTCTCGGATGGTACGAGGCGACTGCATGTCAATGACCGCCTGCACCTTCTCAGGGTTCGCCTCTATTCCTCTCTGATTGATAAGGAATCCGAGAAATTTCCCAGACTCAACTCCAAATACACATTTCTTGGGATTGAGCATGACATGGTGCCGCCTGAGTGTGGCGAAAGTTTCTCGGAGGTCCGACAGATGATCTTTCTGAAGTTTAGTCTTGACAATCATATCATCAATGTATGCCTCGACGTTTCTCCCAATCTGATCAAAGAACACAGTGTTTATCATTCGCTGGAAGGTAGCCGGGGCATTCTTAAGACCAAACGGCATGACCGTGTAACAGTATATCCCCGGATTAGTGACGAAGGCCGTCTTCTCCTGATCTTTCTTCCATAAAGGAATTTGATGGAAACCAGAATAGGCGTCCATAAAGCTCATCAAAGCATGGCCGGCTGTTGAGTCGACCAGGTTATCAATTTTAGGCAGAGGGTAACTGTCTTTGGGGCACGCCTTGTTTAAGTCTGTGTAGTCTACACACATTCGCCAGGTGCCATTCGGCTTTTTAACAAGCACCACATTTGCAACCCAGTCTGGGAAGTAACATTGCCGAATGAACCCTGCATCAAGTAATTTTTTCACTTCGGCGGCTGCCGCCTGACTTCTTTCTTCGCCATGGTTCCGCTTCTTTTACCGTACCGGCTTCTTTTTCGGATCCACGGCCAGTTTATGTATCGCCAGATCAGGACTGATGCCTGGCATTTCATGGACTTCAAATGCAAAGATGTCCTTGTATTCTTTCAATAGTTTGTGAAAGTCGTCACCAAGGTCTCTCAGAGCAGTCGTCCCAACTTTGACTGTTCGGTCAGGACGTGAGTCGTCTAAGATCAGGTCCGCATGCTCACCAGCCGGCTGAGGGCGGAACTCATCCGACCGCTCCTCTGCCAGTGATTGCTATTTTCTTTCTTTTCTTGCGGCCCCTGTCTGGGATGCCTTTCTTTTCTTGCCGCCTGCTTCTTGAACAGGCGCACTCTCCTTGACATTGTCAAGGTCTGTTTTTTCACCGCTTGACCCAGTGGCCATAACAGTGGGCTTGATATCCGAGAGATAGCACTCTCGGGCCATCCTCTGATCTCCCCTTAGGGAGCCGACTGTTCCATTATCCCTCTCAAACTTGAGCAACATAAGAGATGGGATTATAACAGCCTTGGAATTATTCAGGGTTGGTCGACCCAGAATCATGCTGTAGGCCAAGAGTTCTTCCACTACCAGGAACCGGACTACCATGTGTCGTCCTTCCCCTTTTTCACCCAGGCGGATGGGTAAATCCACTCGTCCCAGTGGGTGGACTCCTCCTCCTCCAAACCCTACTAAAGGGTGGGAGGCCGGATGTATGCAATCAGTCTGATATTTTAGTTTCGACAGACATTTGCTACTGATGAGATCTGAGGAGCTTCCGGTATCTATGAGGATTCGGCCAACTCTCTGGTTGGCCACTTTACATTCAATGACGATAGGGTCATCATGCGGCCCTCTTACCCCTCCTAGATCTTCTTCAGTGATGACAATCTCAGGAAATGAATATTTGGACGGCCGTTCTTGGTGAACGGAATTTACATCTAACCGCCTGATATTGTCTTTGTTGCCCCTAATAGTGGGGCCGCCTCCTGAGAAGCCGCCTGCAATGGTGTAGACGACTGCATCATCTGTATCGGAGCTGTCGGCATGTTGATTCTTTTTGGCCGACTGATTTTTTGAGGAAGTGTTCCCCGTAGATTTCTTGACATAAGTGTCAAGATCACCTTGCTCAGCCAGGCGGTCCAGATACCGCATGAGACTGATGCAGTCATTGGTGTGATGACCAACATCATCATGATAGGCACAGAATTTATCTTGGTTCCGGTTGTTTGCAGAACCCTTCATGGGGACCGGCTTCTCAATTGAGATCCGTCCCTTGATTTCTTTTAGGATAAACTGGTTATCCTTGTTAAACGCATACTTTGTGGAGTATGGTTTGAATTCTTTTTTCTTTTTCTGGGCCGGCTGTTTAGAGGAATCAGCCGCCCAGACCTCTTTTCTCTTCTCATCTTTGTTTGACGACTGTTTCTGTCGTCCTTCTCTTTTGTCGAACCTTTTCCCGTCCGACTGCTTTACCGTACAAAGATCAGTCGCCTGTATATAGGCTTCCGCTTCAATCAAGGCCTCTTGAAGAGTCGCCACCCTCTTTCGAACCAAATCAAATTTGAAGGTAGACCCGTCTTTGAGACCTCTGAAAAAGTCAGTATAGGCTACCTCATCCGGTAACCCTTGAATCTGTATTCTCATCAGGTTAAACCGCCTGATGTAAGAACGAAGCCCCTCCTTCTCGCCCTGCTGAATTGTTCCTAAATCAAGGGTCGTTTTCTTCGCAGGGATGTTCATGGCGAAGTTGGAGGTGAATAAGTAAGCAAGCGTCCTGAAGCTATTTACACAACCAGTCGGCAGGTTGCCGAACCATTGTTGTGCGATTCCTTTGAGAGTCGCTGGGAAACACTTGCACCAAGTGGGATCATCAAACCCTTGAAGGTACATCAGGTTGGTGAATGCCATCAGATGGTCTTCTGGGTTAGTAGTGCCGTCATAGGCGCCTACTAATACATTTTTCACTTTGGCCGGCTGAGCGGCTTCAGTAATTTCCTTGGAGAAGGCCGACGGCTGTTCACCAAGTCTAAGCAACCGTAGCTGCCAGTCCATAGGTTGGACGTTTTTTGCTGCAGGTCCACCAAACGGAGGTGGCTGCAAAAAATACTGTTGTTGCGGCACAAATGGTAAGTTTGGTACCGCCTGGTCGCTATGAAAGCCGGACTGACGGGAGGTACCGCCTGACTGACTCTCATGATACGACTGAGTATGCCTCATCGAGGCATTTCGCAGACTATCTTGAAAGTTTGAAGTAGAGGCCGACTCTGACAATCGGTCACTCTTCTTCTGCTCTAGCAGTAGCCGAGCGTCTGTGAATGTCTGCTTCGACCCGTCCGCCCGAATATGACGAACATGTTTCCTATTTCCTGTAGGAAAACGGAATTTTGTGAAATCAAGGGCAGGTGGCTCCCGCTTCCTAGATTTAGGATGAGGAGTCGCCTCTCGCCCTTGAACTGGCTTCCTCTTCAGTGAAGTGGAGGGTTTCTTAGCCGACTGCTCCTTGACTGGAGCAGGCGGCTTCTTGTTGATCAACTCTTGAATCTCTCCCTTGAAGTTCCTCATGAAGGTCATGAGTTCGTTCCTTGTGATGGGAGCAGACCCATCAGTCGGCTGTTGCCGAACAGGCGGTGCGCCTGCTGGCTCGCTTCCAGTTTGAAGATGTTCCCGTTCCCTCCTTTCGGTATGACGGGTACGTCGGGCCCTTAGGGTCCTGTCTGAAGCTGTGTGAGCTTCAACTTCAAATTCACTCTCGGTATCATGGTCCGACTGAACTTGAGGGTCGTCTAGGGGACGCCTCTCTTCAGGAGTCGGTACAGACTTGGATGCCATCTCAGAAGTACTCTCCCCACAGACGGCGCCAAATGTTTTGGGGTTTTCTGATGTCCTGCGGGAGAGTTACAATTCTGAGACTGGAACCGGACGCCTGTACCTGCAAAATAACGGAGACTCCTGGGAGCTCCGCCTCCAACGGTCAAGTTAGTACTTGATTAAGGAGTAATTAATGCGGAAATTAAAGTGATTGGGTCTCTCTAGGTGAGAGTGATTAATGTTGGTAATCTGCTTTGTTAGCGAGATCAGCCGGTTATTACTGTGTGTAATTAATGTGTTTTTTCGTTTATCCCCCTTAATGAGGATTAAGGGAGGTATTTATAACCTTGGGAAACGTGCCCATCCTAGGTTTAGGTTAACCTAGGGCCGATTGGGCTTCCCTCGGAAGTTGGGCCTGGGTGGCCGGTTTCTCCATTAGGCATGGAGTATGCCACATGTCATGACATAATAGGTCCAAGGTGGACGAATAAGCGCGTGCCACGTGGCAAGCCATGACAGTTCCAACTGGGGGGACACTTGGCAGGACCTGATTGGTCCACGTGGCGCATTCCGATTGGTGGGAGCAAAATCCCCTAATCAAAACACATTCAAAGAAAACGTTTTGAATCCAATGAAAGTCAAACGCATTTAACGAAGCTAATTGAATAAATGAAAGTCAAACACATTTAAACAAAGCTTTCGAAATCAAAGAAAATTCAAAGACATTCAAACAATGCTTTTTGAATCAAATAAAAGTCAAACACATTCAAACAAAGCTTTTTTAATCAAATAAAAGTCAAACGAATTCAACGAAGCTAATTGTATTAAATGAAACTAAAAATCATTCAGACAAGTCTTTTTGAATCAAATGAAAGTCAAACACATTCAAACAAAGCTTTTTTAGTTGATTGAAAGTCAACTGCACTAAATGAAGCCAATTGAATCAAATTAAAGTAAAACACATTCAAACTAATATTTTGAATCAAATGAAAGTCAACCACATCCATACAATGCTTTTTAAATCAAATGAAAGTCAAACATATCAAACAAAGATTTTTGAATAGAATGAAAGTCAAATGCTTTCAACGAAGCTCATTGAATCAAATTAAAGCCAAACGCACTCAAACAAAGCGTTTTGAATCAAATGAAAGTCAAACACATTCTAACAAAGCTTTTTGAATCGAATAAAAGTCAAGTGTATTCAAACAAAGTTTTTCAAATGAAAGAAAGTAAAACATATTAAAATAAAGCTTTTTCAATCAAAAGAGAGTCAAATACATTCAAACAAAGCTTTTTGAATAAAATGAAATTAAAAAACATTTAAACTAAGCTTTTTGAATAAAATGAAAGTCAAACACATTCAAACAAAACTTTTTAAATGAAATGAAAGTTTAATTTAACACATTAAAACAAATCTTTTTCAATGAAATGAGAGTCAAATACATTCAAACAAAGCTTTTTGAATCAAATGAAATTAAAACACATTTAAACGAAGCTTTTTGAATCAAATGAAAGTCAAACACATTCAATCATATTCAAACAAAGCATTTTGAAACAAATGAATCAAACACATTCTAACAAAGCTTTAAGAATCATATGAAAGTCAAACACATTCAAACAAAACGTTTTGAATCCAATGAAAGTCAAATGCTTTCAACGAAGCTAATTGAATCAAATGAAAGTCAAACACATTTAAACAAAGCTTTTGAAATCAAAGAAAATTAAAAGACATTCAAACAATGCTTTTTGAATCAAATAAAAGTCAAACACATTCAAACAAAGATTTTTTAATCGAATAAAAGTCAAACGAATTCAACGAAGCTAATTGTTTTAAATGAAACTCAAAAACATTCAGACAAGTCTTTTTGAATCAAATTAAAGTCAAACACATTCAAACAAAGATTTTTGAGTTGAATGAAAGTCAAATGCACTAAATGTATCCAATTGAATCAAATTAAAGTAAAACACATTCAAACAAATACTCTGAATCAAATGAAAAACAACCACATTAATACAATGGTTTTTAAATCAAATGAAAGTCAAACACATCAAACAAAACCTTTTGAATAGAATGAAAGTTAAATGCTTTCAACGAAGCTCGTTGAATCAAATTAAAGTCAAACATACTCAAACAAAGCGTTTTGAATCAAATGAAAGTGAAACACATTCTAACAAAGCTTTTTGAATCGAATAAAAGTCAAGTATATTCAAACAAAGTTTTTCAAATGAAAGAAAGTTAAACATATTAAAATAAATTTTTTTCAATCAAAAGAAAGTCAAATACATTCAAACAAAGCTTTTTGAATGAAATGAAATTAAAAAACATTTAAAGTAAGCTTTTTGAATAAAATAAAAGTCAAACACATTAAAACATATTCAAACAAAGCTTTTTAAATGAAATCAAAGTTTACTTTAACACATTAAAACAAATCTTTTTCAATGAAACAAAGCTTTTTGAATAAAATGAAATTAAAACACATTTAAACTAAGCTTTTTGAATCAAATGAAAGTCAAACACATTCAAACATATTCAAACAAAGCATTTTGAATCAAATGAATCAAACACATTCAAACAAAGCTTTAAGAATCATATGAAAGTCAAACACATTCAAACAAAACGTTTTGAATCCAATGAAAGTCAAATGCATTCAACGAAGCTAATTGAATCAAATGAAAGTCAAACACATTTAAACAAAGCTTTTGAAATCAAAGAGAATTCAAAGACATTCAAACATTGCTTTTTGAATCAAATAAAAGTCAAACACATTCAAACAAAGATTTTTTAATTTAATAAAAGTCAAACGAATTCTCTGAAGCTAATTGTATTAAATGGAACTCAAAAACATTCAGACAAGTCTTTTTGAATCAAATTAAAGTCAAACACATTCAAACAAAGATTTTTGAGTTAAATGAAAGTCAAATGCACTAAATGAAGCCAATTGAATCAAATTAAAGTAAAACACATTCAAACAAATATTCTGAATCAAATGAAAAACAACCACATTCATACAATGCTTTTTAAATCAAATGAAAGTCAAACACATCAAACAAAACTTTTTGAATAGAATGAAAGTTAAATGCTTTCAACGAAGCTCGTTGAATCAAATTAAAGTCAAACATACTCAAACAAAGCGTTTTGAATCAAATGAAAGTCAAACACATTCTAACAAAGCTTTTTGAATCGAATAAAAGTCAAGTATATTCAAACAAAGTTTTTCAAATGAAAGAAAGTTAAACATATTAAAATAAAGCTTTTTCAATCAAAAGAGAGTCAAATACATTCAAACAAAGCTTTTTGAATGAAATGAAATTAAAAAACATTTAAACTAAGCTTTTTGAATAAAATGAAAGTCAAACACATTAAAACATATTCAAACAAAGCTTTTTAAATGAAATGAAAGTTTAATTTAACACATTAAAACAAATCTTTTTCAATGAAATAAGAGTTAAATACATTCAAACAAAGCTTTTTGAATAAAATGAAATTAAAACTTATTTAAACTAAGCTTTTTGAATCAAATGAAAGTCAAACACATTCAAACATATTCAAACAAAGCTTTTTAAATCAAATGAATCAGACACATTCAAACAAAGCTTTAAGAATCATATGAAAGTCAAACACATTCAAAGAAAACGTTTTTAATCCAATGAAAGTCAAACGCATTTAACGAAGCTAATTGAATAAATGAAAGTCAAACACATTTAAACAAAGCTTTTGAAATCAAAGAAAATTCAAAGACATTCAAACAATGCTTTTTGAATCAAATAAAAGTCAAACACATTCAAACAAAGCTTTTTTAATCGAATAAAAGTCAAACGAATTCAACGAAGCTAATTGTATTAAATGAAACTAAAAAACATTCAGACAAGTCTTTTTGAATCAAATGAAAGTCAAACACTTTCAAACAAAGCTTTTTGAGTTGAATGAAAGTAAAATGCACTAAATGAAGCCAATTGAAACAAATTAAAGTAAAACACATTCAAACAAATATTTTGAATCAAATGAAAGTCAACCACATTCATACAATGCTTTTTAAATCAAATGAAAGTCAAACATATCAAACAAAGCTTTTTGAATCAAATAAAAGTCAAATGCTTTCAACGAAGCTCAATGAAGAAAATTAAAGTCAAACGCACTCAAACAAAGCGTTTTGAATCAAATGAAAGTCAAACACATTCTAACAAAGCTTTTTGAATCGAATAAAAGTCAAGTGTATTCAAACTAAGTTTTTCAAATGAAAGAAAGTAAAACAAATTAAAATAAAGCTTTTTCAATCAAAAGAGAGTCAAATACATTCTAACAAAGCTTTTTGAATCGAATAAAAGTCAAGTGTATTCAAACAAAGTTTTTCAAATGAAAGAAAGTAAAACATATTAAAATAAAGCTTTTTCAATCAAAAGAGAGACAAATACATTCAAACAAAGCTTTTTGAATGAAATGAAATTAAAAAACAGTTAAACTAAGCTTTTTGAATAAAATGAAAGTCAAACACATTCAAACAAAGCTTTTTAAATGAAATGAAAGTTTAATTTAACACATTAAAACAAATCTTTTTCAATGAAATGAGAGTCAAATACATTCAAACAAAGATTTTTGAATAAAATGAAATTAAAACACATTTAAACTAAGCTTTTTGAATCAAATGAAAGTCAAACACATTCAAACATATTCAAACAAAGCTTTTTAAATCAAATGAATCAGACACATTCAAACAAAGCTTTAAGAATCATATGAAAGTCAAACACATTCAAAGTAAACGTTTTGAATCCAATGAAAGTCAAACGCATTTAACGTAGCTAATTGAATAAATGAAAGTCAAACACATTTAAACAAACCTTTCGAAATCAAAGAAAATTCAAAGACATTCAAACAATGCTAATTGAATCAAATGAAAGTCAAACACATTTAAACAAAGCTTTTGAAATCAAAGAAAATTAAAAGACATTCAAACAATGCTTTTTGAATCAAATAAAAGTCAAACACATTCAAACAAAGATTTTTTAATCGAATAAAAGTCAAACGAATTCAACGAAGCTAATTGTTTTAAATGAAACTCAAAAACATTCAGACAAGTCTTTTTGAATCAAATTAAAGTCAAACACATTCAAACAAAGATTTTTGAGTTGAATGAAAGTCAAATGCACTAAATGTATCCAATTGAATCAAATTAAAGTAAAACACATTCAAACAAATACTCTGAATCAAATGAAAAACAACCACATTCATACAATGCTTTTTAAATCAAATGAAAGTCAAACACATCAAACAAAACCTTTTGAATAGAATGAAAGTTAAATGCTTTCAACGAAGCTCGTTGAATCAAATTAAAGTCAAACATACTCAAACAAAGCGTTTTGAATCAAATGAAAGTCAAACACATTCTAACAAAGCTTTTTGAATCGAATAAAAGTCAAGTATATTCAAACAAAGTTTTTCAAATGAAAGAAAGTTAAACATATTAAAATAAATTTTTTTTCAATCAAAAGAAAGTCAAATACATTCAAACAAAGCTTTTTGAATGAAATGAAATTAAAAAACATTTAAACTAAGCTTTTTGAATAAAATAAAAGTCAAACACATTAAAACATATTCAAACAAAGCTTTTTAAATGAAATCAAAGTTTACTTTAACACATTAAAACAAATCTTTTTCAATGAAATAAGAGTTAAATACATTCAAACAAAGCTTTTTGAATAAAATGAAATTAAAACACATTTAAACTAAGCTTTTTGAATCAAATGAAAGTCAAACACATTCAAACATATTCAAACAAAGCTTTTTAAATCAAATGAATCAGACACATTCAAACAAAGCTTTAAGAATCATATGAAAGTCAAACACATTCAAAGAAAACGTTTTTAATCCAATGAAAGTCAAACGCATTTAACGAAGCTAATTGAATAAATGAAAGTCAAACACATTTAAACAAAGCTTTCGAAATCAAAGAAATGAAAGTTTAATTTAACACATTAAAACAAATCTTTTTCAATGAAATAAGAGTTAAATACATTCAAACAAAGCTTTTTGAATAACATGAAATTAAAACACATTTAAACTAAGCTTTTTGAATCAAATAAAAGTCAAACACATTCAAACATATTCAAACAAAGCTTTTTAAATCAAAGAAAATTCAAAGACATTCAAACAATGCTTTTTGAATCAAATAAAAGTCAAACACATTCAAACAAAGCTTTTTTAATCGAATAAAAGTCAAACGAATTCCACGAAGCTAATTGTATTAAATGAAACTAAAAAACATTCAGAAAAGTCTTTTTGAATCAAATGAAAGTCAAACACATTCAAACAAAGCTTTTTGAGTTGAATGAAAGTAAAATGCACTAAATGAAGCCAATTGAAACAAATTAAAGTAAAACACATTCAAACAAATATTTTGAATCAAATGAAAGTCAACCACATTCATACAATGCTTTTTAAATCAAATGAAAGTCAAACATATCAAACAAAGCTTTTTGAATCAAATGAAAGTTAAATGCTTTCAACGAAGCTCGTTGAAGAAAATTAAAGTCAAACGCACTCAAACAAAGCGTTTTGAATCAAATGAAAGTCAAACACATTCTAACAAAGCTTTATGAATCGAATAAAAGTCAAGTGTATTCAAACAAAGCTTTTCAAATGAAAGAAAGTAAAACATATTAAAATAAAGCTTTTTCAATCAAAAGAGAGTCAAATACATTCAAACAAAGCTTTTTGAATGAAATGAAATTAAATAACATTTAAACTAAGCTTTTTGAATAAAATGAAAGTCAAACACATTCAAACAAAGCTTTTTAAATGAAATGAAAGTTTAATTTAACACATTAAAACAAATCTTTTTCAATGAAATGAGAGTCAAATACATTCAAACAAAGCTTGTTGAATAAAATGAAATTAAAACACATTTAAACTAAGCTTTTTGAATCAAATGAAAGTCAAACACATTCAAAACATATTCAAACAAAGCTTTTTGAATCAAATGAATCAGACACATTCAAACAAAGCTTTAAGAATCATGTGAAAGTCAAACACATTCAAAGAAAACGTTTTGAATCCAATGAAAGTCAAACGCATTTAACGAAGCTAATTGAATAAATGAAAGTCAAACACATTTAAACAAAGCTTTCGAAATCAAAGAAAATTGAAAGACATTCAAACAATGCTTTTTGAATCAAATAAAAGTCAAACACATTCAAACAAAGCTATTTTAGTTGAATGAAAGTCAAATGCACTAAATGAAGCCAATTGAATCAAATTAAAGTAAACCACATTCAAACTAATATTTTGAATCAAATGAAAGTCAACCACATCCATACAATGCTTTTTAATCAAATGAAAGTCAAACATATCAAACAAAGCTTTTTGAATAGAATGAAAGTCAAATGCTTTCAACGAAGCTCATTGAATCAAATTAAAGCCAAACGCACTCAAACAAAGCGTTTTGAATCAAATGAAAGTCAAACACATTCTAACAAAGCTTTTTGAATCGAATAAAAAGTCAAGTGTATTCAAACAAAGTTTTTCAAATGAAAGAAAGTAAAACATATTAAAATAAAGCTTTTTCAATCAAAAGAGAGTCAAATACATTCAAACAAAGCTTTTTGAATGAAATGAAATTAAAAAATATTTAAACTACGCTTTTTGAATAAAATGAAAGTCAAACACATTCAAACATATTCAAACAAAGCATTTTGAATCAAATGAATCAAACACATTCAAACAAAGCTTTAAGAATCATATGAAAGTCAAACACATTCAAACAAAACGTTTTTAATCCAATGAAAGTCAAATGCATTCAACGAAGCTAATTGAATCAAATGAAAGTCAAACACATTTAAACAAAGCTTTTGAAATCAAAGAAAATTAAAAGACATTCAAACAATGCTTTTTGAATCAAATAAAAGTCAAACACATTCAAACAAAGATTTTTTAATCGAATAAAAGTCAAACGAATTCAACGAAGCTAATTGTTTTAAATGAAACTCAAAAACATTCAGACAAGTCTTTTTGAATCAAATTAAAGTCAAACACATTCAAACAAAGATTTTTGAGTTGAATGAAAGTCAAATGCACTAAATGTATCCAATTGAATCAAATTAAAGTAAAACACATTCAAACAAATATTCTGAATCAAATGAAAAACAACCACATTCATACAATGCTTTTTAAATCAAATGAAAGTCAAACACATCAAACAAAACTTTTTGAATAGAATGAAAGTTAAATGCTTTCAACGAAGCTCGTTAAATCATAGTAAAGTCAAACATACTCAAACAAAGCGTTTTGAATCAAATGAAAGTCAAACACATTCTAACAAAGCTTTTTGAATCGAATAAAAGTCAAGTATATTCAAACAAAGTTTTTCAAATGAAAGAAAGTTAAACATATTAAAATAAAGTTTTTTCAATCAAAAGAGAGTCAAATACATTCAAACAAAGCTTTTTGAATGAAATGAAATTAAAAAATATTTAAACTACGCTTTTTGAATAAAATGAAAGTCAAACACATTCAAACATATTCAAACAAAGCTTTTTAAATGAAATGAAAGTGTAATTTAACACATTAAAACAAATCTTTTTCAATGAAATGAGAGTCAAATACATTCAAACAAAGCTTTTTGAATAAAATGAAATTAAAACACATTTAAACTAAGCTTTTTGAATCAAATGAAAGTCAAACACATTCAAACATATTCAAACAAAGCATTTTGAAACAAATGAATCAAACACATTCTAAAAAAGCTTTAAGAATCATATGAAAGTCAAACACATTCAAAGAAAACGTTTTTAATCCAATGAAAGTCAAACGCATTTAACGAAGCTAATTGAATAAATGAAAGTCAAACACATTTAAACAAAGCTTTCGAAAGCAAAGAAAATTCAAAGACATTCAAACAATGCTTTTTGAATCAAATAAAAGTCAAACACATTCAAACAAAGCTTTTTTAATCGAATAAAAGTCAAACGAATTCAACGAAGCTAATTGTATTAAATGAAACTAAAAAACATACAGACAAGTCTTTTTGAATCAAATGAAAGTCAAACACATTCAAACAAAGCTTTTTGAGTTGAATGAAAGTAAAATGCACTAAATGAAGCCAATTGAAACAAATTAAAGTAAAACACATTCAAACAAATATTTTGAATCAAATGAAAGTCAACCACATTCATACTATGCTTTTTAAATCAAATGAAAGTCAAACATATCAAACAAAGCTTTTTGAATCAAATGAAAGTCAAATTGTTGTATATTTGGAGTAACACTCGAAATACACAAGGGATAAACCAAGGGATAGATAAGGCTAAAGAACCAAAAGCTTCTCAGATAAAGTCACACCACTAAGAAACGTTTTGGGTTCCTAAGATCACAAGCCAACTAGTAGCCTAAACTAGCTAACTAAGCAAAGGAAACGAAATTCCAAATCCAAGAATTTCAGGTTTTGTTTCTAATCCAAGAAACGAATGTAAGACAAGTCTTTTTTTTGTTTGCAATAATCTGATTTTTTCATTCACATTTGCTTGCTATTTATAGTGAACAAGCATCCTTAAGTACAAGCTAACTTAAGTGACTTTTCAGCTCACTTGTTACACGCCTAAAGCTAAGTACAATTCAGCTTTTGTTGTCTAGATACATTAATAAAAGAAGCCTTACTTAACTAGATACATCAAAGAGAAAATGGTGGTTTGTAACCTCCAAATAAAATCAGAAATAAGAGAGTATAACTCCCCCTTGATTCACGCCCAACAAGCAGCAACTTGGAGGTGTAACAGCTCCCCTTTTCACGCCCAATTCAAGCAGCAAGTGAAGTGTAACTCCTCCTTGTTTCAAGCCTTGAATTAAGCTTGAATGTATGTGGTCAAGGATGTACTTGGACGCCTCTTGAATGTACCAGTTGCTGGCTGAAGTAAACGGCCACTTGAAGACTCAATTGAAAGCTTGTAACTCCTTATTGATGCTGATTGTAACACCCAAGTTAAAGCCTTGAAATTCCTTTGAAAAGAATTTCGGATTCCATGCTTCGTTCACATGCCTTCTTGATGTATCTTGCACTTGTACTTTGTGTGAATATTTTCGAACTATAATCAGCTAAAAATAACTAAGAAAAATATAACTAATTTGCAAACTTAAAATAAGACTAAAGTTTACAATTTATTCAAAGCATAAAAAGAACTAGAATAAACTAGTTAATAAGAACAACAAGAAATTCAAGGGGTTGAATATCTTGCTGCCCAAGGATAGAATGCATAGCACCAAAACATGATGCTACATCTTGAACCAAAGAAATGTCCATAACCAAGTTGTTAGGCTTGGCTACAACATTCCCCCCTTCTTGAAAAGAGTTTGCCCTCAAACTCGGCAACTCTTCAAACTCATCATAGTAAGGTGATAAATCAGCCACATTAAAGGTGCTAGAAACACCATAGTCTCCGGGCAACTCAACTTTGTAAGCATTATCATTCACCTTTTCAACAATAGCAAATGGACCATCACTACGAGGACTAACCTTGGACCGTCTTTTGGAAGGAAATCTTTCCTTTCGAAGATGAATCCAAACTAAGTCACCGGGCTGAAAACGGACCTCCTTTCTTTTCTTGTCATAGTATGCCTTAGTCTTTGCATTAGTTTGTTCAATTTTGGAACGAACTTGCTCATGCATAGACTTGATTTCTTTTGCGCGCACCTCGGCATCATTGCTGAACTTGTTTGGTGAGGGAATGGGAGTGAGATCAATAGGAGTGCACGGATTGAATCCATACACCACTTCAAAAGGACTCAAACCTGTTGTCTTGCTAGGCACACGATTGTAAGCAAACTCCGCATGAGGAAGCATCTCTTCCCATTGCTTGGGACCAAACACAAACCATGGCCGACATCCCACCCCCTAATTGGCAAGAATATGTCAATAAGGTTGCACAAGAGAAAGAAGATATGGAGCAACGAATGCAATATTTGCAAGAATGCTTGGTGGTTCGACGCACACTTAGCAATATGGTTGGCAAAGAAGGAAGTTTGCAACGTGAGTCAATCTTTCACACTCGTTGCACCATTGGTGGAAAGGTATGTACAATGATTATTGATGGAGGTAGTTGTACCAATGTAGCTTCACAAGTAATGATAGACAAGCTGAAACTTAAAACCGTTCCTCACCCTAAACCTTATGCGATTCAATGGTTAAATCATGGTAAAGGGATTCAAGTAACACAACAAGTCTTGTTATCATTTAGCATTGGTAAAACTTATGAAGAAGAATTGTGGTGTGATGTTATACCTATGAATGCATGTCATATTTTACTTGGTAGACCTTGGTTATTTGATAGGCGTGTGATGCATGATGGGTATAAAAACACATATTCCTTCACTAAGGATGGACGGAAAATACTTCTTACCCCCCTAAACCTCAAAAACGATCACCCCATATCCACACCCCCTACTTACCTTACCACTCTCATAAAATCAGAATTGCATGAGTATAAAGCTCACAAACCATTCATTTTAAGCCAACTTGATGTCCCTTCCAAACCGTCACAAGAAGAGCCACACCCACTCCTCACCCCTCTTCTCAAAACCTTTTCCCATGTTTTCCCCGAAGACATTCCCCATGGCTTACCCCCAAAACGTGACATACAACACAAAATTGATCTTGTTCCCGGATCAATGCTCCCAAACAAACCAGCCTATAGAACCACCCCAAAAGAAACCGAAGAGATTAGGAGGCAAGTGGAAGAATTACTATCCAAGGGTCTTATTCGTAAGTCTCTTAGTCCATGTGCTTGTCCTACTTTGATTGTGCCTAAGAAGAATGGAGAATGGAGAATGTGTGTTGATAGTAGGTCAATCAATAAAATCACTATCAAGTACCGGTTTCCTATTCCAAGGTTGAATGATTTACTTGATGATTTGCATGGTTCTAAAGTGTTCTCTAAAATTGATTTGAGAAGTGGCTATCATCAAATTCGAATTTTCGAAGGAGATGAATGGAAAACCGCTTTCAAGACAAAGGAGGGCCTCTATGAATGGCTTGTGATGCCATTTGGTTTGTCTAATGCACCATCCACATTTATGCGCCTTATGAATCAGGTTATGCAACCTTTCATGGGTAAATTTGTTGTAGTTTATTTTGATGATATCTTGGTGTATAGTAGGGAGGAAGAAGAGCATTCTATGCATTTGCAACAGGTTTTTGAAGCCCTTGAACGTGAAAAGTTGTATGGTAACTTAGAGAAGTGTCATTTCTTCACTTCCCAAGTTATTTTTCTTGGCTTTAAAGTTTCATCACAAGGCATTGAAGTTGATGAAAAGAAAGTTGCTGCAATTCGTGAGTGGCCTACACCACAAACCGTTCAACAAGTTCGAAGCTTTCATGGACTTGCTTCTTTCTATAGAAGATTTGTACGGAACTTTAGCACTCTCATGGCACCTATCACGGAACTAACTAAAAATCAGAAGTTAGTTTGGAATGATAAGGCTCAAAAGGCCTTTGATGAGGTAAAACATCAACTTACTAGTGCACCTATTCTTGCTTTGCCTAACTTTGATGAAGTTTTTGAAGTTGAGTGCGATGCTAGTGGAGTTGGTATTGGTGCTGTTTTGTCACAAGTTGGGCGTCCCCTTGCCTACTTTAGTGAAAAACTCAATGAAGCACAACGGAAGTATAGCACCTATGATAAGGAGTTCTTTGCTCTTGTTCGTGCTTTGGACCATTGGAGACATTACCTCATTTCCAAGGAGTTCATCCTTCATTCGGATCATGAAGCCCTCAAATATCTTCAAAGCCAACAAAAACTCCAACCTCGCCATGCCAAATGGGTGGAGTATTTGCAAGCTTTTCATTTCGTGATCAAGCATAGGAGAGGCGCCATGAACAAAGGAGCTGATGCGCTTTCAAGGAGATATACACTCTTGAATTCTTTCAAAGCAAGGGTGATTAGTGTTGATGATGTAAAAGCAAGTTACCACAATGATCATGACTTTGGTGATTTGTTTTTAAAATGTTCTAATCATGCTTACAAAGATTATTACATTTTAGATGGCTATTTGTTCAAAGGAAACAGGTTGTGCATTCCAAGATCAAGCCTAAGAGAATCTCTTATCAAAGAGTTTCATGAAGGAGGAATGGCGGGACACTTTGGCATAGAGAAGACTACTCTTCTTATCCAAGAATACTTTCATTGGCCTAGGTTGGTCCGTGATGTGGAGTTCATTGTGAAAAGATGCGTGATATGTCAAAAGGCCAAGAGTCATAGTCTACCTCAAGGCTATCTTTTGCCCTTACCTATTCCACAAGCACCATGGGAAGATATTAGTCTTGATTTCGTTGTGGGACTTCCTATCACCCAACGAAAGAAAGATTCTATAATGGTTGTTGTGGACCGATTTTCTAAAATGGCCCATTTTATTGCTTGTCATACAACTTATGATGCTACTCATGTTGCTAACTTGTTTTTCAATGAGATTGTTCGTTTACATGGTGTACCTAAATCCATGGTGAGTGATCGTGATCCAAAATTTCTAAGTCATTTTTGGCTTACATTATGGAGGAAGATGGGCACGAAATTGAACTTTAGCACTTCAAGTCATCCTCAAACAGATGGTCAAACCGAAGTGACTAATAGAACTTTGGGATCCTTGCTGCGGTCTTTGGCTACAACACAAATGCTTTCAACGAAGCTCAATGAAGAAAATTAAAGTCAAACGCACTCAAACAAAGCGTTTTGAATCAAATGAAAGTCAAACACATTCTAACAAAGCTTTTTGAATCGAATAAAAGTCAAGTGTATTCAAACAAAGTTTTTTAAATGAAAGAAAGTAGAACAAATTAAAATAAAGCTTTTTCAATCAAAAGAGAGTCAAATACATTCAAACAAAGCTTTTTGAATGAAATGAAATTAAAAAACATTTAAACAAAGCTTTTTGAATAAAATGAAAGTCAAACACATTCAAACAAAGCTTTTTAAATGAAATGAAAGTTTAATTTAACACATTAAAACAAATCTTTTTCAATGAAATGAGAGTCAAATACATTCAAACAAAGATTTTTGAATAAAATGAAATTAAAACACATTTAAACTAAGCTTTTTGAATCAAATGAAAGTCAAACACATTCAAACATATTCAAACAAAGCATTTTGAATCAAATGAATCAAACACATTCAAACAAAGCTTTAAGAATCATATGAAAGTCAAACACATTCAAACAAAACGTTTTGAATCCAACGAGAGAGTCAAATACATTCAAACAAAGCTTGTTGAATAAAATGAAATTAAAACACATTTAAACTAAGCTTTTTGAATCAAATGAAAGTCAAACACATTCAAACATATTCAAAGAAAGCTTTTTGAATCAAATGAATCAGACACATTCAAACAAAGCTTTAAGAATCATGTGAAAGTCAAACACATTCAAAGAAAACGTTTTGAATCCAATGAAAGTCAAACGCATTTAACGAAGCTAATTGAATAAATGAAAGTCAAACACATTTAAACAAAGCTTTCGAAATCAAAGAAAATTCAAAGACATTCAAACAATGCTTTTTGAATCAAATAAAAGTCAAACACATTCAAACAAAGCTTTTTTAATCGAATAAAAGTCAAACGAATTCATCGAAGCTAATTGTATTAAATGAAACTAAAAAACATTCAGACAAGTCTTTTTGAATCAAATGAAAGTCAAACACATTCAAACAAAGCTTTTTGAGTTGAATGAAAGTAAAATGCACTAAATGAAGTCAATTGAATCAAATTAAAGTAAAACACATTCAAACAAATATTTTGAATCAAATGAAAGTCAACCACATTCATACAATGCTTTTTAAATCAAATGAAAGTCAAACATATCAAACAAAGCTTTTTGAATAGAATGAAAGTCAAATGCTTTCAACGAAGCTCATTGAATTAAATTAAAGTCAAACGCACTCAAACAAAGCGTTTTGAATCAAATGAAAGTCAAACACATTCTAACAAAGCTTTTTGACTCGAATAAAAGTCAAGTGTAATCAAACAAAGTTTTTCAAATGAAAGAAAGTAAAACATATTAAAATAAAGCTTTTTCAATCAAAAGAGAGTCAAATACATTTAAACAAAGCTTTTTGAATGAAATGAAATTAAAAAACATTTAAACTAAGCTTTTTGAATAAAATGAAAGTCAAACACATTCAAACAAAGCTTTTTAAATGAAATGAAAGTTTAATTTAACACATTAAAACAAATCTTTTTCAATGAAATGAGAGTCAAATACATTCAAACAAAGCTTTTCGAATAAAATGAAATTAAAACACATTTAAACTAAGCTTTTTGAATCAAATGAAAGTCAAACACATTCAAACATATTCAAACAAAGCTTTTTGAATCAAATGAATCAGACACATTCAAACAAAGCTTTAAGAATCATGTGAAAGTCAAACACATTCAAAGAAAACGTTTTGAATCCAATGAAAGTCAAACGCATTTAACGAAGCTAATTGAATAAATGAAAGTCAAACACATTTAAACAAAGCTTTCGAAATCAAAGAAAATTCAAAGACATTCAAACAATGCTTTTTGAATCAAATAAAAGTCAAACACATTCAAACAAAGCTTTTTTAATCGAATAAAAGTCAAACGAATTCAGCGAAGCTAATTGTATTAAGTGAAACTAAAAAACATTCAGACAAGTCTTTTTGAATCAAATGAAAGTAAAACACATTCAAACAAAGCTTTTTGAGTTGAATGAAAGTAAAATGCACTAAATGAAGCCAATTAAATCAAATTAAAGTAAAACACATTCAAACAAATATTTTGAATCAAATGAAAGTCAACCACATTCATCCAATGCTTTTTAAATGAAATGAAAGTCAAACATATCAAACAAAGCTTTTTGAATCAAATGAAAGTCAAATGCTTTCAACGAAGCTCATTGAAGAAAATTAAAGTCAAACGCACTCAAACAAAGCGTTTTGAATCAAATGAAAGTCAAACACATTCTAACAAAGCTTTTTGAATCGAATAAAAGTCAAGTGTATTCAAACAAAGTTTTTCAAATGAAAGAAAGTAAAACAAATTAAAATAAAGCTTTTTCAATCAAAAGAGAGTCAAATACATTCAAACAAAGCTTTTTGAATGAAATGAAATTAAAAAACATTTAAACTAAGCTTTTTGAATCAAATGAAAGTCAAACACATTCTAACAAAGCTTTTTAAATGAAATGAAAGTTTAATTTATGATGTGTAAACAAGATGAGAAACCTTGTTACAAGAAATGATAAGTTAAGAGATTCAAAGGGTTTTAAAGTTCAATTGTCAAGTAATCAGTTTAGTTAGGGGAACTCTCACCCTAAGCTAAGGATATAGCAAAGAGGAACTCTCACTCGTTTGCTTGGGATAGTTTAGATGAGGGAACTCTCACCAAATCATAAACTATAAGCCCTAATTTTGGGAACTCTCACCAAAACTAACACTCTTCAAATTCGGATACTCAAATTTGGAAAACAAAGTGAGCTAAACTCAAGTCACTTCAATTAACAAAACACACGTTTTTTAGGCAAATAATCTTGGATGATTTTCATTCATTCAAAGTATGCTATTTATAGCATCAATACAACCTTTTCACTTGCCTACTTTAATTAACAAAATGAAATAGACAAAAGGAAATTAACTAAGGGAATGAGTGGAGATTACACGTCCCACTTAACCCCTTTTACAAACATGATTAAACTCAATTAAAAGAACTAAAGACTAGGCTTGAAACAAGGGAAGATGACCAGCCAAAATAGCATCCAAAGAGCCTCTTCAGCACACGCCCAAAACAGCCATTTTCAAGCTTGTGTAACCCCCATTTTAATGCCTTGATTCACGCCTCTTTATTCTTCATAACCCCCAAATAATGAGGTGCAATGTTCAGCCAACAAACTCCATAATTCACGCCCAACAAGTGCCATGAATCACTCCTCTTCAATCAGCTTGTAACCGTTGCACTTGGAGCTTGGAAAACCGTCACTTGCTAGATACCTTCTACAAGGTTAATTACACTAAGTGAAGTGTAACCACTTGTAAAATCTTTCGGACCAAAACCGTGCAAAGGAGTAAGGAATGATTTGGACAGAAACAATTCCTTTGCATTGCTTTGAACTTGGACCTCACCTTGACTACTTGGAGCATTACAATCATTAGAACTTTGACCATATTGGTCATCCTCCTCTTCTTCAAAAGGAATTGCCCTCAATTCGTCATCATCAAAGTATGGAGCAAGGTCCCCAACGTTGAATGTGCTTGAGACACCAAATTGGCCCCCCAAATCAACCTTGTATGCATTGTCATTGATCTTTTCCACGATTTCAAATGGACCTTCGGCTCTTGGCATAAGCTTGTTCTTTCTTTTGCTAGGAAACCTCTCTTTCCTCATGTAAATCCACACTAAGTCACCAACTTCAAATTGCTTCACGTTTTTCACCCTCTTGTTGGCTTGTTTCTTGTAGACTTCATTTGCTTTCTCAATGTTCTTCCTAACTTCCTTGTGGACCTTCAACATGAACTCGGCTTGTTCCCTAGCTCCACCATGAACGAACTTGTCTTGTGGCAAAGCTATGAGATCAATAGGAACATAAGGATTGACACCATAGACTACTTCAAAAGGAGAGTACTTTGTAGTAGCACTAGGAGTCCGATTGTAAGCAAACTCGGCATGAGCTAGCTTGACATCCCAATCCTTAGCACTCTTACTAACCAAGGTCCGAAGCAACGAACCCAGAATTCTATTCACCACTTCAGTTTGCCCATCGGTTTGTGGATGGTGTGAAGTAGAAAACAGCAACTTTGTTCCCATTAGACGCCATATTGATTTCCAAAAATGACTAAGAAATTTTGTATCACGATCGGACACAATGGTGCGTGGCACCCCATGAAAACGAACCACTTCTTCAAAGTATAACTTAGCCACTTTCATAGCATCTTCGGTTTTGTGACAAGGAATGAAATGAGCCATTTTTGAAAACCGATCAACAACCACCATGATTGAGTCTTTACCCCTTTGAGTTCTAGGTAAAGCCACAATGAAATCCATGCTCACATCCTCCCAAGGTCTTTCCGGAACTGGCAAAGGCTTGTAGAGACCTTTGTGAAACACCATCTTGGCCCTTTGACAAGTAGAACAACGACTAACCACATGATGAACCGTGGCTAACATCTTCGGCCAATAAAAGTGAGCTTGAAGAAGCTCCATTGTTTTTTGAATCCCCACGTGACCAGCTAGACCTCCTCCATGAGCCTCATGAATCAACAAGCTTCTAATTGGACACTTAGGAATGCATAACCGATTTCCCTTAAAAAGAAAGTCATCATGTAAGGAAAATAAGTCATATACTCCATGGACACATTTCTGTATTATTTCAATGAAATCTCCATCCTCCTTGTAGTATGCTTTGATCAAATCAAACCCAAGAACCTTTGCTTCGACAACTCCAAGCAAATTATGTCTCCTAGATAAGGCATCCGCAACAACATTAGCCTTTCCACTCTTGTATTTAGAGGAAAAGTTAAAGGTTTGCAAGAATTCAACCCATTTAGCATGTCTTGAATTCAACTTCTTTTGACCATGGATGAACCTTAAAGATTCATGGTCCGAATGTAATATGAACGGTTGTGGTCTCAAGTAATGTGACCAATGATCTAGAGCTCGTACCATAGCATAGAACTCTTTATCATAGGTGGAATAGTTCAACTTGCCTTGACTCAACTTTTCACTGAAATAAGCAATTGGACGCCCTTCTTGAATCAAAACTGCTCCAATCCCCTTCCCACTTGCGTCACACTCAACTTCAAATGGCTTGGAAAAATCAGGGAGTGCAAGAATAGGAGTGTTGCACATTTTCTCCTTGACTTCTTCAAAGGCCTTTTGAGCTTGTGTAGTCCATTCAAACGTCCCCTTCTTAGTACACTCAGTTATAGGAGCCATGAGTGTGCTAAAATTCTTGATAAATCTTCTATAGAAAGAAGCTAGGCCATGGAAAGAACGGACCTCCGTGAGTGTTTTTGGACTAGGCCATGATTGAATTGCTTCAACCTTGCAAGGATCCACCTTCACGCCATCACCTGAAACTATGTAGCCAAGAAAAGTGACCTCATATAACATAAAATCACATTTTTCAAGTTTTCCATACAATTTTTGCGTTCTTAAAACAGAAAAAACTTGAAACAAATGATCTAAATGTTCATCCTCATTTTTAGAGTAAATAAGGATATCATCAAGGTACACCACCACGAACTTGCCAAGAAATGGCCTCAACACCTCGTTCATTAATCTCATGAACGTGCTAGGTGCATTGGTCAATCCAAACGGCATCACAAGCCATTCATACAACCCATGCTTTGTCTTGAATGCAGTCTTCCATTCATCACCTTCCCTCATACGAATTTGGTGGTAACCACTTCTCAAATCAACTTTTGAGAATACATTTGAACCACTCAATTCGTCCAACATATCATCCAGTCTTGGAATTGGGAACCTGTACTTGATAGTAATATTGTTAACAGCTCTACTATCAATGCACATACGCCAAGTTCCATCCTTTTTAGGAACCAACAAGGCAGGAACCGCACATGGACTCATAGACTCACGCACATAGCCCATACCCATCAATTCTTCAATTTGTCTTTGCAACTCCTTAGTTTCTAAAGGGTTACATCTATAGGCAGGTTTATTTGGTAGAGGTGCGCCTGGAATGAGATCAATCTGATGCTCAATTCCTCTCAAGGGTGGTAATCCCTTAGGTAACTCATCAGGAAAAACATCCTCAAACTCTTTAATCAGTTTTGCAAGTTTAGGATTTTGACTCACAAATTTTTCATGGATTTCTTTAGAGTACAACATGAATATCTCTTCCTCACCCTCAAACTCCCTCTCAAACTCTTTACAAGATAATAAAGAAATTTGTGGCTTTTGTGGTTGTGAAAAACGTGGAGGTGGTAAAGGGTGCAATTTCTTTTGTTTCCCTTGGTGAGTGATAGTGTAGGTGTTATGATACCCATCATGGATAGATTTTTTATCAGATTGCCACGGTCTCCCAAGAAGAATATGACAAGCATCCATTAAAACAACATCACACAATTGACTATCATGATATGAACCAATCGAAAAATTCACCATACATTGCTTTCTAACCCCAGTGCTAGCATTAGAATCTAACCAACTCAATTTGTAAGGATGTGGATGATTTGTGGTGGTAAGACCTAGTTTAGATACTAAGGTTTTCGACACAGTATTAGCCTCACTGCCCCCATCAATAATTAGATCACATACCTCGTCACCAACTTTACATTTGGTGATGAAAATGTGTTGTCTTTGTGGTGCCAAAGGTTCCTCCACACGAGCTTGCAAAGCTCTCCTAACCACCAAGTTTGTTTTGTCCTCCATTTCAGGATAGCATTGGTCCTCCTCCTCATCCTTTTCATACGGGGTCACCTCCTTCTCTTCTTCAGACTCAAATTCCTCCCAATTGATGCTTTGGGTGGCTATGAGTTTAACCTCTTGCATGGTTAAGGCTCTTGAATTAGGACAATCTTTTTTATAATGTCCTCTACCTCCACACTTGTAACATACAATGTCACTAAGCTTGAAGTCTTTCGTGTTCCTCTTTGGTGGCTCATTAGGCTTGCTAAAAGAAGAACCCTCCTTTGAGTTGAAGGGTGGTTTGCGTACCACTGGAGTAGTAGTAGGCGTTTTCTTCCTTTTCCTTTTAGCATCAAACTTTGTCACAAGTTTGCAAGCTTCCACAAACGTGAGGTTAGTGTAACCGTCAAGTTTGTCTTGTAACTCTTGTTCCAACCCAGCTACAAAACGCCCCAACTTCAGCTCTTCATTTTCAGTCACTTCACATACAATGGCAAGCCTATCAAATTCTTTGATATAGTCTTCCACCGAATCACCATTTTGTTGGAGAGTACTCCATTTCACATACTGATTTTGCTTGTAATTGTGAGGAATGAAACGATCTCTCATTCTTTTCTTCAGCTTTTCCCAAGTGGAAATGTGAGCCTTACCCCTAAGGGTACGCCCTCTTTGTTCTCCTTGCAACCAACTATCACCATAGCCCTTCAACTTGACTTTGGCAATCTTAAAACGTTGAACATCCTCATGAATGTCCTTGTATTCAAAGTACCTTTCCAAGGATTTCTCCCATTCCAAGTACTTCTCTGGATCAAGTGTCCCATCAAAGGCAGGAACGTCCACTTTGAGACTCCTATCCTCCCTCCTAGGTGGAGGGTCTTCACCTTGATCTCTCCTATCTTGCTCGTTCATGAGCCTTGCCATCAAGGCAGCAAGGTTCCCTTGGAGATTGGCATTGGTTTCGGCCAACCTTTCCTGACTAGCAATGGATCGATTAAGAGCTTCCAAAGCTGTCCTCAAGTCTTGATTCTCTCCCATGGTATGTAGGTATTCGACCCCTTTGGAAAATTTAAGAAAATTTCCCCCTACCTGACGCGCCAAATGATGTGTAAACAAGATGAGAAACCTTGTTACAAGAAATGATAAGTTAAGAGATTCAAAGGGTTTTAAAGTTCAATTGTCAAGTAATCAGTTTAGTTAGGGGAACTCTCACCCTAAGCTAAGGATATAGCAAAGAGGAACTCTCACTCGTTTGCTTGGGATAGTTTAGATGAGGGAACTCTCACCAAATCATAAACTATAAGCCCTAATTTTGGGAACTCTCACCAAAACTAACACTCTTCAAATTCGGATACTCAAATTTGGAAAACAAAGTGAGCTAAACTCAAGTCACTTCAATTAACAAAACACACGTTTTTTAGGCAAATAATCTTGGATGATTTTCATTCATTCAAAGTATGCTATTTATAGCATCAATACAACCTTTTCACTTGCCTACTTTAATTAACAAAATGAAATAGACAAAAGGAAATTAACTAAGGGAATGAGTGGAGATTACACGTCCCACTTAACCCCTTTTACAAACATGATTAAACTCAATTAAAAGAACTAAAGACTAGGCTTGAAACAAGGGAAGATGACCAGCCAAAATAGCATCCAAAGAGCCTCTTCAGCACACGCCCAAAACAGCCATTTTCAAGCTTGTGTAACCCCCATTTTAATGCCTTGATTCACGCCTCTTTATTCTTCATAACCCCCAAATAATGAGGTGCAATGTTCAGCCAACAAACTCCATAATTCACGCCCAACAAGTGCCATGAATCACTCCTCTTCAATCAGCTTGTAACCGTTGCACTTGGAGCTTGGAAAACCGTCACTTGCTAGATACCTTCTACAAGGTTAATTACACTAAGTGAAGTGTAACCACTTGTAAAATCTTTCGGACCAAAACCGTGCAAAGGAGTAAGGAATGATTTGGACAGAAACAATTCCTTTGCATTGCTTTGAACTTGGACCTCACCTTGACTACTTGGAGCATTACAATCATTAGAACTTTGACCATATTGGTCAATTTAACACATTAAAACAAATCTTTTTCAATGAAATGAGAGTCAAATACATTCAAACAAAGCTTGTTGAATAAAATGAAATTAAAACACATTTAAACTAAGCTTTTTGAATCAAATGAAAGTCAAACACATTCAAACATATTCAAACAAAGCTTTTTGAATCAAATGAATCAGACACATTCAAACAAAGCTTTAAGAATCATGTGAAAGTCAAACACATTCAAAGAAAACGTTTTGAATCCAATGAAAGTCAAACGCATTTAACGAAGCTAATTGAATCAAATGAAAGTCAAACACATTTAAACAAAGCTTTTGAAATCAAAGAAAATTCAAAGACATTCAAACAATCTTTTTGAATCAAATAAAAGTCAAACACATTCAAACAAAGCTTTTTTAATCGAATAAAAGTCAAACGAATTTAACGAAGGTAATTGTATTAAATGAAACTAAAAAACATTCAGACAAGTCTTTTTGAATCAAATGAAAGTCAAACACATTCAAACAAAGCTTTTTTAGTTGAATGAAAGTCAAATGCACTAAATGAAGCCAATTGAATCAAATTAAAGTAAAACACATTCAAACAAATATTTTGAATCAAATGAAAGTCAACCACATCCATAGAATGCTTTTTAAATCAAATGAAAGTCAAACATATCAAATAAAGCTTTTTGAATAGAATGAAAGTCAAATGCTTTCAACGAAGCTCATTGAATCAAATTAAAGTCAAACGCACTCAAACAAAGTGTTTTGAATCAAATGAAAGTCAAACACATTCTAACAAAGCTTTTTGAATTGAATAAAAGTCAAGTATATTCAAACAAAGTTTTTCAAATGAAACAAAGTTAAACATATTAAAATAAAGCTTTTTCAATCAAAAGAGAGTCAAATACATTCAAACAAAGCTTTTTGAATGAAATGAAATTAAAAAACATTTAAACTACGCTTTTTGAATAAAATGAAAGTCAAACACATTCAAACATATTCAAACAAAGCTTTTTAAATGAAATGAAAGTGTAATTTAACACATTAAAACAAATCTTTTTCAATGAAATGAGAGTCAAATACATTCAAACAAAGCTTTTTGAATCAAATGAAATTAAAACACATTTAAACTAAGCTTTTTGAATCAAATGAAAGTCAAACACATTCAAACATATTCAAACAAAGCATTTTGAAACAAATGAATCAAACACATTCTAACAAAGCTTTAAGAATCATATGAAAGTCAAACACATTCAAACAAAACGTTTTGAATCCAATGAAAGTCAAATGCATTCAACGAAGCTAATTGAATCAAATGAAAGTCAAACACATTTAAACAAAGCTTTTGAAATCAAAGAAAATTAAAAGACATTCAAACAATGCTTTTTGAATCAAATAAAAGTCAAACACATTCAAACAAAGATTTTTTAATCGAATAAAAGTAAAACGAATCCAACGAAGCTAATTGTTTTAAATGAAACTCAAAAACATTCAGACAAGTCTTTTTGAATCAAATTAAACACATTCAAACAAAGCTTTTTTAGTTGAATGAAAGTCAAATGCACTAAATGAAGCCAATTGAATCAAATTAAAGTAAAACACATTCAAACTAATATTTTGAATCAAATGAAAGTCAACCACATCCATACAATGCTTTTTAAATCAAATGAAAGTCAAACATATCAAACAAAGCTTTTTGAATAGAATGAAAGTCAAATGCTTTCAACGAAGCTCATTGAATCAAATTAAAGTGAAACGCACTCAAACAAAGCGTTTTGAATCAAATGAAAGTCAAACACATTCTAACAAAGCTTTTTGAATCGAATAAAAGTCAAGTATATTCAAACAAAGTTTTTCAAATGAAAGAAAGTTAAACATATTAAAATAAAGCTTTTTCAATCAAAAGAGAGTCAAATACATTCAAACAAAGCTTTTTGAATAAAATGAAATTAAAACACATTTAAACTAAGCTTTTTGAATCAAATGAAAGTCAAACACATTCAAACATATTCAAACAAAGCTTTTTGAATCAAATGAATCAGACACATTCAAACAAAGCTTTAAGAATCATGTGAAAGTCAAACACATTCAAAGAAAACGTTTTGAATCCAATGAAAGTCAAACGCATTTAACGAAGCTAATTGAATAAATGAAAGTCAAACACATTTAAACAAAGCTTTCGAAATCAAAGAAAATTCAAAGACATTCAAACAATGCTTTTTGAATCAAATAAAAGTCAAACACATTCAAACAAAGATTTTTTAATCGAATAAAATTCAAACGAATTCAACGAAGCTAATTGTTTTAAATGAAACTCAAAAACATTCAGACAAGTCTTTTTGAATCAAATTAAAGTCAAACACTTTCAAACAAAGCTTTTTTAGTTGAATGAAAGTTAAATGCACTAAATGAAGCCAACTGAATCAAATAAAAGTAAAACACATTCAAACAAATATTTTGAATCAAATGAAAGTCAACCACATTCATACAATGCTTTTTAAGTCAAATGAAAGTCAAACATATCAAACAAAGCTTTTTGAATCAAATGAAAGTCAAATGCTTTCAACGAAGCTCATTGAAGAAAATTAAAGTCAAACGCACTCAAACAAAGCGTTTTGAATCAAATGAAAGTCAAACACATTCTAACAAAGCTTTTTGCTTCGAATAAAAGTCAAGTGTATTCAAACAAAGTTTTTCAAATGAAAGAAAGTATAACAAATTAAAATAAAGCTTTTTCAATCAAAAGAGAGTCAAATACATTCAAACAAAGCTTTTTGAATGAAATGAAATTAAAAAACATTTAAACTAAGCTTTTTGAATAAAATGAAAGTCAAACACATTCAAACAAAGCTTTTTAAATGAAATGAAAGTTTAATTTAACACATTAAAACAAATCTTTTTCAATGAAATGAGAGTCAAATACATTCAAACAAAGCTTGTTGAATAAAATGAAATTAAAACACATTTAAACTAAGCTTTTTGAATCAAATGAAAGTCAAACACATTCAAACATATTCAAACAAAGCTTTTTGAATCAAATGAATCAGACACATTCAAACAAACCTTTAAGAATCATGTGAAAGTCAAACACATTCAAAGAAAACGTTTTGAATCCAATGAAAGTCAAACGCATTTAACGAAGCTAATTGAATAAATGAAAGTCAAACACATTTAAACAAAGCTTTCGAAATCAAAGAAAATTCAAAGACATTCAAACAATGCTTTTTGAATCAAATAAAAGTCAAACACATTCAAACAAAGCTTTTTTAATCGAATAAAAGTCAAACGAATTCAACGAAGCTAATTGTATTAAATGAAACTAAAAATCATTCAGACAAGTCTTTTTGAATCAAATGAAAGTCAAACACTTTCAAACAAAGCTTTTTTAGTTGAATGAAAGTCAAATGCACTAAATGAAGCCAATTGAATCAAATTAAAGTAAAACACATTCAAACTAATATTTTGAATCAAAAGAAAGTCAACCACATCCATACATTGGCTTTTTAAATCAAATGAAAGTCAAACATATCAAACAAAGCTTTTTGAATAGAATGAAAGTCAAATGCTTTCAACGAAGCTCATTGAATCAAATTAAAGTCAAACGCACTCAAACAAAGCGTTTTGAATCAAATGAAAGTCAAACACATTCTAACAAAGCTTTTTGAATCGAATAAAAGTCAAGTGACCAATATGGTCAAAGTTCTAATGATTGTGATGCTCCAAGTAGTCAAGGTGAGGTCCAAGTTCAAAGCAATGCAAAGGAATTGTTTCTGTCCAAATCATTCCTTACTCCTTTGCACGGTTTTGGTCCGAAAGATTTTACAAGTGGTTACACTTCACTTAGTGTAATTAACCTTGTAGAAAGTATCTAGCAAGTGACGGTTTTCCAAGCTCCAAGTGCAACGGTTTTCCAAGCTCCAAGTGCAACGGTTACAAGCTGATTGAAGAGGAGTGATTCATGGCACTTGTTGGGCGTGAATTATGGAGTTTGTTGGCTGAACATTGCACCTCATTATTTGGGGGTTATGAAGAATAAAGAGGCGTGAATCAAGGCATTAAAATGGGGGTTACACAAGCTTGAAAATGGCTGTTTTGGGCGTGTGTTGAAGATGCTCTTTGGATGCTATTTTGGCTGGTCATCTTCCCTTGTTTCAAGCCTAGTCTTTAGTTCTTTTAATTAAGTTTAATCATGTTTGTAAAAGGGGTTAAGTGGGACGTGTATTCTCCACTCATTCCCTTAGTTAATTTCCTTTTGTCTATTTCATTTTGTTAATTAAAGTAGGCAAGTGAAAAGGTTGTATTGATGCTATAAATAGCATACTTTGAATGAATGAAAATCATCCAAGATTATTTGACCAATATGGTCAAAGTTCTAATGATTGTAATGCTCCAAGTAGTCAAGGTGAGGTCCAAGTTCAAAGCAATGCAAAGGAATTGTTTCTGTCCAAATCATTCCTTACTCCTTTGCACGGTTTTGGTCCGAAAGATTTTACAAGTGGTTACACTTCACTTAGTGTAATTAACCTTGTAGAAGGTATCTAGCAAGTGACGGTTTTCCAAGCTCCAAGTGCAACGGTTACAAGCTGATTGAAGAGGAGTGATTCATGGCACTTGTTGGGCGTGAATTATGGAGTTTGTTGGCTGAACATTGCACCTCATTATTTGGGGGTTATGAAGAATAAAGAGGCGTGAATCAAGGCATTAAAATGGGGGTTACACAAGCTTGAAAATGGCTGTTTTGGGCGTGTGCTGAAGAGGCTCTTTGGATGCTATTTTGGCTGGTCATCTTCCCTTGTTTCAAGCCTAGTCTTTAGTTCTTTTAATTAAGTTTAATCATGTTTGTAAAAGGGGTTAAGTGGGACGTGTAATCTCCACTCATTCCCTTAGTTAATTTCCTTTTGTCTATTTCATTTTGTTAATTAAAGTAGGCAAGTGAAAAGGTTGTATTGATGCTATAAATAGCATACTTTGAATGAATGAAAATCATCCAAGATTATTTGCCTAAAAAACGTGTGTTTTGTTAATTGAAGTGACTTGAGTTTAGCTCACTTTGTTTTCCAAATTTGAGTATCCGAATTTGAAGAGTGTTAGTTTTGGTGAGAGTTCCCAAAATTAGGGCTTATAGTTTATGATTTGGTGAGAGTTCCCTCATCTAAACTATCCCAAGCAAACGAGTGAGAGTTCCTCTTTGCTATATCCTTAGCTTAGGGTGAGAGTTCCCCTAACTAAACTGATTACTTGACAATTGAACTTTAAAACCCTTTGAATCTCTTAACTTATCATTTCTTGTAACAAGGTTTCTCATCTTGTTTACACATCATTTGGCGCGTCAGGTAGGGGGAAATTTTCTTAAATTTTCCAAAGGGGTCGAATACCTACATACCATGGGAGAGAATCAAGACTTGAGGACAGCTTTGGAAGCTCTTAATCGATCCATTGCTAGTCAGGAAAGGTTGGCCGAAACCAATGCCAATCTCCAAGGGAACCTTGCTGCCTTGATGGCAAGGCTCATGAACGAGCAAGATAGGAGAGATCAAGGTGAAGACCCTCCACCTAGGAGGGAGGATAGGAGTCTCAAAGTGGACGTTCCTGCCTTTGATGGGACACTTGATCCAGAGAAGTACTTGGAATGGGAGAAATCCTTGGAAAGGTACTTTGAATACAAGGACATTCATGAGGATGTTCAACGTTTTAAGATTGCCAAAGTCAAGTTGAAGGGCTATGGTGATAGTTGGTTGCAAGGAGAACAAAGAGGGCGTACCCTTAGGGGTAAGGCTCACATTTCCACTTGGGAAAAGCTGAAGAAAAGAATGAGAGATCGTTTCATTCCTCACAATTACAAGCAAAATCAGTATGTGAAATGGAGTACTCTCCAACAAAATGGTGATTCGGTGGAAGACTATATCAAAGAATTTGATAGGCTTGCCATTGTATGTGAAGTGACTGAAAATGAAGAGCTGAAGTTGGGGCGTTTTGTAGCTGGGTTGGAACAAGAGTTACAAGACAAACTTGACGGTTACACTAACCTCACGTTTGTGGAAGCTTGCAAACTTGTGACAAAGTTTGATGCTAAAAGGAAAAGGAAGAAAACGCCTACTACTACTCCAGTGGTACGCAAACCACCCTTCAACTCAAAGGAGGGTTCTTCTTTTAGCAAGCCTAATGAGCCACCAAAGAGGAACACGAAAGACTTCAAGCTTAGTGACATTGTATGTTACAAGTGTGGAGGTAGAGGACATTATAAAAAAGATTGTCCTAATTCAAGAGCCTTAACCATGCAAGAGGTTAAACTCATAGCCACCCAAAGCATCAATTGGGAGGAATTTGAGTCTGAAGAAGAGAAGGAGGTGACCCCGTATGAAAAGGATGAGGAGGAGGACCAATGCTATCCTGAAATGGAGGACAAAACAAACTTGGTGGTTAGGAGAGCTTTGCAAGCTCGTGTGGAGGAACCTTTGGCACCACAAAGACAACACATTTTCATCACCAAATGTAAAGTTGGTGACGAGGTATGTGATCTAATTATTGATGGGGGCAGTGAGGCTAATACTGTGTCGAAAACCTTAGTATCTAAACTAGGTCTTACCACCACAAATCATCCACATCCTTACAAATTGAGTTGGTTAGATTCTAATGCTAGCACTGGGGTTAGAAAGCAATGTATGGTGAATTTTTCGATTGGTTCATATCATGATAGTCAATTGTGTGATGTTGTTTTAATGGATGCTTGTCATATTCTTCTTGGGAGACCGTGGCAATCTGATAAAAAATCTATCCATGATGGGTATCATAACACCTACACTATCACTCACCAAGGGAAACAAAAGAAATTGCACCCTTTACCACCTCCACGTTTTTCACAACCACAAAAGCCACAAATTTCTTTATTATCTTGTAAAGAGTTTGAGAGGGAGTTTGAGGGTGAGGAAGAGATATTCATGTTGTACTCTAAAGAAATCCATGAAAAATTTGTGAGTCAAAATCCTAAACTTGCAAAACTGATTAAAGAGTTTGAGGATGTTTTTCCTGATGAGTTATGTTGTAGCCAAGCCTAACAACTTGGTTATGGACATTTCGATGGTTCAAGACGTAGCATCATGTTTTGGTGCTATGCATTCTATCCTTGGGCAGCAAGATATTCAACCCCTTGAATTTCTTGTTGTTCTTATTAACTAGTTTATTCTAGTTCTTTTTATGCTTTGAATAAATTGTAAACTTTAGTCTTATTTTAAGTTTGCAAATTAGTTATATTTTTCTTAGTTATTTTTAGCTGATTATAGTTCGAAAATATAATGTCACATTCACACAAAGTACAAGTGCAAGATACATCAAGACGGCAGCCATTTAAGCTTGTGAACGAAGCATGGAATCCGAAATTCTTTTCAAAGGAATTTCAAGGCTTTAACTTGGGTGTTACAACCAGCATCATTAAGGAGTTACAAGCTTTCAATTGAGTCTTCAAGTGGCCGTTTACTTCAGCCAGCAACTGGTACATTCAAGAGGCGTCCAAGTACATCCTTGACCACATACATTCAAGCTTAATTCAAGGCTTGAAACAAGGAGGAGTTACACTTCACTTGCTGCTTGAATTGGGCGTGAAAAGGGGAGCTGTTACACCTCCAAGTTGCTGCTTTGTTGGGCGTGAATCAAGGGGGAGTTATACTCTCTTATTTCTGATTTTATTTGGAGGTTACAAACCACCATTTTCTCTTTGATGTATCTAGTTAAGTAAGGCTTCTTTTATTAATGTATCTAGACAACAAAAGCTGAATTGTACTTAGCTTTAGGCGTGTAACAAGTGAGCTGAAAAGTCACTTAAGTTAGCTTGTACTTAAGGATGCTTGTTCACTATAAATAGCAAGCAAATGTGAATGAAAAAATCAGATTATTGCAAACAAAAAAGACTTGTCTTACATTCGTTTCTTGGATTAGAAACAAAAACCTGAAATTCTTGGATTTGGAATTTCGTTTCCTTTGCTTAGTTAGCTAGTTTAGGCTACTAGTTGGCTTGTGATCTTAGGAACCCAAAACGTTTCTTAGTGGTGTGACTTTATCTGAGAAGCTTTTGGTTCTTTAGCCTTATCTATCCCTTGGTTTATCCCTTGTGTATTTCGAGTGTTACTCCAAATATACAACATTTGGCGCTAGAAGGAGGGGGTGTCTAGCAAACAAATACCCAAACACAATACCCCAAACACATACCCAAACACAAACCATGGCCGACATCCCACCCCCTAATTGGCAAGAATATGTCAATAAGGTTGCACAAGAGAAAGAAGATATGGAGCAACGAATGCAATATTTGCAAGAATGCTTGGTGGTTCGACGCACACTTAGCAATATGGTTGGCAAAGAAGGAAGTTTGCAACGTGAGTCAATCTTTCACACTCGTTGCACCATTGGTGGAAAGGTATGTTCATTGATTATTGATGGAGGTAGTTGTACCAATGTAGCTTCACAAGTAATGATAGACAAGCTGAAACTTAAAACCGTTCCTCACCCTAAACCTTATGTGATTCAATGGCTAAATCATGGTAAAGGGATTCAAGTAACACAACAAGTCTTGTTATCATTTAGCATTGGTAAAACTTATGAAGAAGAATTGTGGTGTGATGTTATACCTATGAATGCATGTCATATTTTACTTGGTAGACCTTGGTTATTTGATAGGCGTGTGATGCATGATGGGTATAAAAACACATATTCCTTCACTAAGGATGGACGGAAAATACTTCTTACCCCCCTAAACCTCAAAAACGGTCACCCCATATCCACACCCCCTACTTACCTTACCACTCTCATAAAATCAGAATTGCATGAGTATAAAGCTCACAAACCATTCATTTTAAGCCAACTTGATGTCCCTTCCAAACCGTCACAAGAAGAGCCACACCCACTCCTCACCCCTCTTCTCAAAACCTTTTCCTATGTTTTCCCCGAAGACATTCCCCATGGCTTACCCCCAAAACGTGACATACAACACAAAATTGATCTTGTTCCCGGATCAATGCTCCCAAACAAACCAGCCTATGCAGCTTATGATGTTACTCATGTTGCTAACTTGTTTTTCAATGAGATTGTTCGTTTACATGGTGTACCTAAATCCATGGTGAGTGATCGTGATCCAAAATTTCTAAGTCATTTTTGGCTTACTTTATGGAGGAAGATGGGCACGAAATTGAACTTTAGCACTTCAAGTCATCCTCAAACAGTTGGTCAAACCGAAGTGACTAATAGAACTTTGGGATCCTTGCTGCGGTCTTTGGCTACTAAACGTCCCAAGCAATGGGAAGAGATGCTTTACTATGATGAGTTTGAAGAGTTGCCGAGTTTGAGGGCAAACTCTTTTCAAGAAGGGGGGAATGTTGTAGCCAAGCCTAACAACTTGGTTATGGACATTTCGATGGTTCAAGACGTAGCATCATGTTTTGGTGCTATGCATTCTATCCTTGGGCAGCAAGATATTCAACCCCTTGAATTTCTTGTTGTTCTTATTAACTAGTTTATTCTAGTTCTTTTTATGCTTTGAATAAATTGTAAACTTTAGTCTTATTTTAAGTTTGCAAATTAGTTATATTTTTCTTAGTTATTTTTAGCTGATTATAGTTCGAAAATATAATGTCACATTCACACAAAGTACAAGTGCAAGATACATCAAGACGGCAGCCATTTAAGCTTGTGAACGAAGCATGGAATCCGAAATTCTTTTCAAAGGAATTTCAAGGCTTTAACTTGGGTGTTACAACCAGCATCATTAAGGAGTTACAAGCTTTCAATTGAGTCTTCAAGTGGCCGTTTACTTCAGCCAGCAACTGGTACATTCAAGAGGCGTCCAAGTACATCCTTGACCACATACATTCAAGCTTAATTCAAGGCTTGAAACAAGGAGGAGTTACACTTCACTTGCTGCTTGAATTGGGCGTGAAAAGGGGAGCTGTTACACCTCCAAGTTGCTGCTTTGTTGGGCGTGAATCAAGGGGGAGTTATACTCTCTTATTTCTGATTTTATTTGGAGGTTACAAACCACCATTTTCTCTTTGATGTATCTAGTTAAGTAAGGCTTCTTTTATTAATGTATCTAGACAACAAAAGCTGAATTGTACTTAGCTTTAGGCGTGTAACAAGTGAGCTGAAAAGTCACTTAAGTTAGCTTGTACTTAAGGATGCTTGTTCACTATAAATAGCAAGCAAATGTGAATGAAAAAATCAGATTATTGCAAACAAAAAAGACTTGTCTTACATTCGTTTCTTGGATTAGAAACAAAAACCTGAAATTCTTGGATTTGGAATTTCGTTTCCTTTGCTTAGTTAGCTAGTTTAGGCTACTAGTTGGCTTGTGATCTTAGGAACCCAAAACGTTTCTTAGTGGTGTGACTTTATCTGAGAAGCTTTTGGTTCTTTAGCCTTATCTATCCCTTGGTTTATCCCTTGTGTATTTCGAGTGTTACTCCAAATATACAACAAGTTACCTAAGGGATTACCACCCTTGAGAGGAATTGAGCATCAGATTGATCTCATTCCAGGCGCACCTCTACCAAATAAACCTGCCTATAGATGTAACCCTTTAGAAACTAAGGAGTTGCAAAGACAAATTGAAGAATTGATGGGTATGGGCTATGTGCGTGAGTCTATGAGTCCATGTGCGGTTCCTGCCTTGTTGGTTCCTAAAAAGGATGGAACTTGGCGTATGTGCATTGATAGTAGAGCTGTTAACAATATTACTATCAAGTACAGGTTCCCAATTCCAAGACTGGATGATATGTTGGACGAATTGAGTGGTTCAAATGTATTCTCAAAAGTTGATTTGAGAAGTGGTTACCACCAAATTCGTATGAGGGAAGGTGATGAATGGAAGACTGCATTCAAGACAAAGCATGGGTTGTATGAATGGCTTGTGATGCCGTTTGGATTGACCAATGCACCTAGCACGTTCATGAGATTAATGAACGAGGTGTTGAGGCCATTTCTTGGCAAGTTCGTGGTGGTGTACCTTGATGATATCCTTATTTACTCTAAAAATGAGGATGAACATTTAGATCATTTGTTTCAAGTTTTTTTTGTTTTAAGAACGCAAAAATTGTATGGAAAACTTGAAAAATGTGATTTTATGTTATATGAGGTCACTTTTCTTGGCTACATAGTTTCAGGTGATGGCGTGAAGGTGGATCCTTGCAAGGTTGAAGCAATTCAATCATGGCCTAGTCCAAAAACACTCACGGAGGTCCGTTCTTTCCATGGCCTAGCTTCTTTCTATAGAAGATTTATCAAGAATTTTAGCACACTCATGGCTCCTATAACTGAGTGTACTAAGAAGGGGACGTTTGAATGGACTACACAAGCTCAAAAGGCCTTTGAAGAAGTCAAGGAGAAAATGTGCAACACTCCTATTCTTGCACTCCCTGATTTTTCCAAGCCATTTGAAGTTGAGTGTGACGCAAGTGGGAAGGGGATTGGAGCAGTTTTGATTCAAGAAGGGCGTCCAATTGCTTATTTCAGTGAAAAGTTGAGTCAAGGCAAGTTGAACTATTCCACCTATGATAAAGAGTTCTATGCTATGGTACGAGCTCTAGATCATTGGTCACATTACTTGAGACCACAACCGTTCATATTACATTCGGACCATGAATCTTTAAGGTTCATCCATGGTCAAAAGAAGTTGAATTCAAGACATGCTAAATGGGTTGAATTCTTGCAAACCTTTAACTTTTCCTCTAAATACAAGAGTGGAAAGGCTAATGTTGTTGCGGATGCCTTATCTAGGAGACATAATTTGCTTGGAGTTGTCGAAGCAAAGGTTCTTGGGTTTGATTTGATCAAAGCATACTACAAGGAGGATGGAGATTTCATTGAAATAATACAGAAATGTGTCCATGGAGTATATGACTTATTTTCCTTACATGATGACTTTCTTTTTAAGGGAAATCGGTTATGCATTCCTAAGTGTCCAATTAGAAGCTTGTTGATTCATGAGGCTCATGGAGGAGGTCTAGCTGGTCACGTGGGGATTCAAAAAACAATGGAGCTTCTTCAAGCTCACTTTTATTGGCCGAAGATGTTAGCCACGGTTCATCATGTGGTTAGTCGTTGTTCTACTTGTCAAAGGGCCAAGATGGTGTTTCACAAAGGTCTCTACAAGCCTTTGCCAGTTCCGGAAAGACCTTGGGAGGATGTGAGCATGGATTTCATTGTGGCTTTACCTAGAACTCAAAGGGGTAAAGACTCAATCATGGTGGTTGTTGATCGGTTTTCAAAAATGGCTCATTTCATTCCTTGTCACAAAACCGAAGATGCTATGAAAGTGGCTAAGTTATACTTTGAAGAAGTGGTTCGTTTTCATGGGGTGCCACGCACCATTGTGTCCGATCGTGATACAAAATTTCTTAGTCATTTTTGGAAATCAATATGGCGTCTAATGGGAACAAAGTTGCTGTTTTCTACTTCACACCATCCACAAACCGATGGGCAAACTGAAGTGGTGAATAGAATTCTGGGTTCGTTGCTTCGGACCTTGGTTAGTAAGAGTGCTAAGGATTGGGATGTCAAGCTAGCTCATGCCGAGTTTGCTTACAATCGGACTCCTAGTGCTACTACAAAGTACTCTCCTTTTGAAGTAGTCTATGGTGTCAATCCTTATGTTCCTATTGATCTCATAGCTTTGCCACAAGACAAGTTCGTTCATGGTGGAGCTAGGGAACAAGCCGAGTTCATGTTGAAGGTCCACAAGGAAGTTAGGAAGAACATTGAGAAAGCAAATGAAGTCTACAAGAAACAAGCCAACAAGAGGGTGAAAAACGTGAAGCAATTTGAAGTTGGTGACTTAGTGTGGATTTACATGAGGAAAGAGAGGTTTCCTAGCAAAAGAAAGAACAAGCTTATGCCAAGAGCCGAAGGTCCATTTGAAATCGTGGAAAAGATCAATGACAATGCATACAAGGTTGATTTGGGGGGCCAATTTGGTGTCTCAAGCACATTCAACGTTGGGGACCTTGCTCCATACTTTGATGATGACGAATTGAGGGCAATTCCTTTTGAAGAAGAGGAGGATGACCAATATGGTCAAAGTTCTAATGATTGTAATGCTCCAAGTAGTCAAGGTGAGGTCCAAGTTCAAAGCAATGCAAAGGAATTGTTTCTGTCCAAATCATTCCTTACTCCTTTGCACGGTTTTGGTCCGAAAGATTTTACAAGTGGTTACACTTCACTTAGTGTAATTAACCTTGTAGAAGGTATCTAGCAAGTGACGGTTTTCCAAGCTCCAAGTGCAACGGTTACAAGCTGATTGAAGAGGAGTGATTCATGGCACTTGTTGGGCGTGAATTATGGAGTTTGTTGGCTGAACATTGCACCTCATTATTTGGGGGTTATGAAGAATAAAGAGGCGTGAATCAAGGCATTAAAATGGGGGTTACACAAGCTTGAAAATGGCTGTTTTGGGCGTGTGCTGAAGAGGCTCTTTGGATGCTATTTTGGCTGGTCATCTTCCCTTGTTTCAAGCCTAGTCTTTAGTTCTTTTAATTAAGTTTAATCATGTTTGTAAAAGGGGTTAAGTGGGACGTGTAATCTCCACTCATTCCCTTAGTTAATTTCCTTTTGTCTATTTCATTTTGTTAATTAAAGTAGGCAAGTGAAAAGGTTGTATTGATGCTATAAATAGCATACTTTGAATGAATGAAAATCATCCAAGATTATTTGCCTAAAAAACGTGTGTTTTGTTAATTGAAGTGACTTGAGTTTAGCTCACTTTGTTTTCCAAATTTGAGTATCCGAATTTGAAGAGTGTTAGTTTTGGTGAGAGTTCCCAAAATTAGGGCTTATAGTTTATGATTTGGTGAGAGTTCCCTCATCTAAACTATCCCAAGCAAACGAGTGAGAGTTCCTCTTTGCTATATCCTTAGCTTAGGGTGAGAGTTCCCCTAACTAAACTGATTACTTGACAATTGAACTTTAAAACCCTTTGAATCTCTTAACTTATCATTTCTTGTAACAAGGTTTCTCATCTTGTTTACACATCATTATTTGCCTAAAAAACGTGTGTTTTGCTAATTGAAGTGACTTGAGTTTAGTTCACTTTGTTTTCCAAATTTGAGTATCCGAATTTGAAGAGTGTTAGTTTTGGTGAGAGTTCCCAAGATTAGGACTTATAGTTTATGATTTGGTGAGAGTTCCCTCATCTAAACTATCCCAAGCAAACGAGTGAGAGTTCCTCTTTGCTATATCCTTAGCTTAGGGTGAGAGTTCCCCTAACTAAAACTGATCACTTGATAATTGAATCTCAAAATCCTTTGAATCCTTTAACTTATCATTTCTGTAACAAGGTTTCTCATCTTGTTTACACATCATTTGGCGCGTCAGGTAGGGGGAAATTTTCTTAAATTTTCCAAAGGGGTCGAATACCTACATACCATGGGAGAGAATCAAGACTTGAGGACAGCTTTGGAAGCTCTTAATCGATCCATTGCTAGTCAGGAAAGGTTGGCCGAAACCAATGCCAATCTCCAAGGGAACCTTGCTGCTTTGATGGCAAGGCTCATGAACGAGCAAGATAGGAGAGATCAAGGTGAAGACCCTCCACCTAGGAGGGAGGATAGGAGTCTCAAAGTGGACGTTCCTTCTTTTGATGGGACACTTGATCCAGAGAAGTACTTGGAATGGGAGAAATCCTTGGAAAGGTACTTTGAATACAAGGACATTCATGAGGATGTTCAACGTTTTAAGATTGCCAAAGTCAAGTTGAAGGGCTATGGTGATAGTTGGTTGCAAGGAGAACAAAGAGGGCGTACCCTTAGGGGTAAGGCTCACATTTCCACTTGGGAAAAGCTGAAGAAAAGAATGAGAGATCGTTTCATTCCTCACAATTACAAGCAAAATCAGTATGTGAAATGGAGTACTCTCCAACAAAATGGTGATTCGGTGGAAGACTATATCAAAGAATTTGATAGGCTTGCCATTGTATGTGAGGTGACTGAAAATGAAGAGCTGAAGTTGGGACGTTTTGTAGCTGGGTTGGAACAAGAGTTACAAGACAAACTTGACGGTTACACTAACCTCACGTTTGTGGAAGCTTGCAAACTTGTGACAAAGTTTGATGCTAAAAGGAAAAGGAAGAAAACGCCTACTACTACTCCAGTGGTACGCAAACCACCCTTCAACTCAAAGGAGGGTTCTTCTTTTAGCAAGCCTAATGAGCCACCAAAGAGGAACACGAAAGACTTCAAGCTTAGTGACATTGTATGTTACAAGTGTGGAGGTAGAGGACATTATAAAAAAGATTGTCCTAATTCAAGAGCCTTAACCATGCAAGAGGTTAAACTCATAGCCACCCAAAGCATCAATTGGGAGGAATTTGAGTCTGAAGAAGAGAAGGAGGTGACCCCGTATGAAAAGGATGCGGAGGAGGACCAATGCTATCCTGAAATGGAGGACAAAACAAACTTGGTGGTTAGGAGAGCTTTGCAAGCTCGTGTGGAGGAACCTTTGGCGCCACAAAGACAACACATTTTCATCACCAAATGTAAAGTTGGTGACGAGGTATGTGATCTAATTATTGATGGGGGCAGTGAGGCTAATACTGTGTCGAAAACCTTAGTATCTAAACTAGGTCTTACCACCACAAATCATCCACATCCTTACAAATTGAGTTGGTTAGATTCTAATGCTAGCACTGGGGTTAGAAAGCAATGTATGGTGAGTTTTTTCGATTGGTTCATATCATGATAGTCAATTGTGTGATGTTGTTTTAATGGATGCTTGTCATATTCTTCTTGGGAGACCGTGGCAATCTGATAAAAAATCTATCCATGATGGGTACCATAACACCTACACTATCACTCACCAAGGGAAACAAAAGAAATTGCACCCTTTACCACCCCCACGGTTTTCACAACCACAAAAGCCACAAATTTCTTTATTATCTTGTAAAGAGTTTGAGAGGGAGTTTGAGGGTGAGGAAGAGATATTCATGTTGTACTCTAAAGAAATCCATGAAAAATTTGTGAGTCAAAATCCTAAACTTGCCAAACTGATTAAAGAGTTTGAGGATGTTTTTCCGGATGAGTTACCTAAGGGATTACCACCCTTGAGAGGAATTGAGCATCAAATTGATCTCATTCCAGGCGCACCTCTACCAAATAAACCTGCCTATAGATGTAACCCTTTAGAAACTAAGGAGTTGCAAAGACAAATTGAAGAATTGATGGGTATGGGCTATGTGCGTGAGTCTATGAGTCCATGTGCGGTTCCTGCCTTGTTGGTTCCTAAAAAGGATGGTACTTGGCGTATGTGCATTGATAGTAGAGCTGTTAACAATATTACTATCAAGTACAGGTTCCCAATTCCAAGACTGGATGATATGTTGGACGAATTGAGTGGTTCAAATGTATTCTCAAAAGTTGATTTGAGAAGTGGTTACCATCAAATTCGTATGAGGGAAGGTGATGAATGGAAGACTGCATTCAAGACAAAGCATGGGTTGTATGAATGGCTTGTGATGCCGTTTGGATTGACCAATGCACCTAGCACGTTCATGAGATTAATGAACGAGGTGTTGAGGCCATTTCTTGGCAAGTTCGTGGTGGTGTACCTTGATGACATCCTTATTTACTCTAAAAATGAGGATGAACATTTAGATCATTTGTTTCAAGTTTTTTCTGTTTTAAGAACGCAAAAATTGTATGGAAAACTTGAAAAATGTGATTTTATGTTATATGAGGTCACTTTTCTTGGTTACATAGTTTCAGGTGATGGCGTGAAGGTGGATCCTTGCAAGGTTGAAGCAATTCAATCATGGCCTAGTCCAAAAACACTCACGGAGGTCCGTTCTTTCCATGGCCTAGCTTCTTTCTATAGAAGATTTATCAAGAATTTTAGCACACTCATGGCTCCTATAACTGAGTGTACTAAGAAGGGGACGTTTGAATGGACTACACAAGCTCAAAAGGCCTTTGAAGAAGTCAAGGAGAAAATGTGCAACACTCCTATTCTTGCACTCCCTGATTTTTCCAAGCCATTTGAAGTTGAGTGTGACGCAAGTGGGAAGGGGATTGGAGCAGTTTTGATTCAAGAAGGGCGTCCAATTGCTTATTTCAGTGAAAAGTTGAGTCAAGGCAAGTTGAACTATTCCACCTATGATAAAGAGTTCTATGCTATGGTACGAGCTCTAGATCATTGGTCACATTACTTGAGACCACAACCGTTCATATTACATTCGGACCATGAATCTCTAAGGTTCATCCATGGTCAAAAGAAGTTGAATTCAAGACATGCTAAATGGGTTGAATTCTTGCAAACCTTTAACTTTTCCTCTAAATACAAGAGTGGAAAGGCTAATGTTGTTGCGGATGCCTTATCTAGGAGACACAATTTGCTTGGAGTTGTCGAAGCAAAGGTTCTTGGGTTTGATTTGATCAAAGCATACTACAAGGAGGATGGAGATTTCATTGAAATAATACAGAAATGTGTCCATGGAGTATATGACTTATTTTCCTTACATGATGACTTTCTTTTTAAGGGAAATCGGTTATGCATTCCTAAGTGTCCAATTAGAAGCTTGTTGATTCATGAGGCTCATGGAGGAGGTCTAGCTGGTCACGTGGGGATTCAAAAAACAATGGAGCTTCTTCAAGCTCACTTTTATTGTCCGAAGATGTTAGCCACGGTTCATCATGTGGTTAGTCGTTGTTCTACTTGTCAAAGGGCCAAGATGGTGTTTCACAAAGGTCTCTACAAGCCTTTGCCAGTTCCGGAAAGACCTTGGGAGGATGTGAGCATGGATTTCATTGTGGCTTTACCTAGAACTCAAAGGGGTAAAGACTCAATCATGGTGGTTGTTGATCGGTTTTCAAAAATGGCTCATTTCATTCCTTGTCACAAAACCGAAGATGCTATGAAAGTGGCTAAGTTATACTTTGAAGAAGTGGTTCGTTTTCATGGGGTGCCACGCACCATTGTGTCCGATCGTGATACAAAATTTCTTAGTCATTTTTGGAAATCAATATGGCGTCTAATGGGAACAAAGTTGCTGTTTTCTACTTCACACCATCCACAAACCGATGGGCAAACTGAAGTGGTGAATAGAATTCTGGGTTCGTTGCTTAGGACCTTGGTTAGTAAGAGTGCTAAGGATTGGGATGTCAAGCTAGCTCATGCCGAGTTTGCTTACAATCGGACTCCTAGTGCTACTACAAAGTACTCTCCTTTTGAAGTAGTCTATGGTGTCAATCCTTATGTTCCTATTGATCTCATAGCTTTGCCACAAGACAAGTTCGTTCATGGTGGAGCTAAGGAACAAGCCGAGTTCATGTTGAAGGTCCACAATGTTGTAGCCAAGCCTAACAACTTGGTTATGGACATTTCGATGGTTCAAGACGTAGCATCATGTTTTGGTGCTATGCATTCTATCCTTGGGCAGCAAGATATTCAACCCCTTGAATTTCTTGTTGTTCTTATTAACTAGTTTATTCTAGTTCTTTTTATGCTTTGAATAAATTGTAAACTTTAGTCTTATTTTAAGTTTGCAAATTAGTTATATTTTTCTTAGTTATTTTTAGCTGATTATAGTTCGAAAATATAATGTCACATTCACACAAAGTACAAGTGCAAGATACATCAAGACGGCAGCCATTTAAGCTTGTGAACGAAGCATGGAATCCGAAATTCTTTTCAAAGGAATTTCAAGGCTTTAACTTGGGTGTTACAACCAGCATCATTAAGGAGTTACAAGCTTTCAATTGAGTCTTCAAGTGGCCGTTTACTTCAGCCAGCAACTGGTACATTCAAGAGGCGTCCAAGTACATCCTTGACCACATACATTCAAGCTTAATTCAAGGCTTGAAACAAGGAGGAGTTACACTTCACTTGCTGCTTGAATTGGGCGTGAAAAGGGGAGCTGTTACACCTCCAAGTTGCTGCTTTGTTGGGCGTGAATCAAGGGGGAGTTATACTCTCTTATTTCTGATTTTATTTGGAGGTTACAAACCACCATTTTCTCTTTGATGTATCTAGTTAAGTAAGGCTTCTTTTATTAATGTATCTAGACAACAAAAGCTGAATTGTACTTAGCTTTAGGCGTGTAACAAGTGAGCTGAAAAGTCACTTAAGTTAGCTTGTACTTAAGGATGCTTGTTCACTATAAATAGCAAGCAAATGTGAATGAAAAAATCAGATTATTGCAAACAAAAAAGACTTGTCTTACATTCGTTTCTTGGATTAGAAACAAAAACCTGAAATTCTTGGATTTGGAATTTCGTTTCCTTTGCTTAGTTAGCTAGTTTAGGCTACTAGTTGGCTTGTGATCTTAGGAATCCAAAACGTTTCTTAGTGGTGTGACTTTATCTAAGAAGCCTTTGGTTCTTTAGCCTTATCTATCCCTTGGTTTATCCCTTGTGTATTTCGAGTGTTACTCCAAATATACAACATTTGGCGCTAGAAGGAGGGGTGTCTAGCAAACAAATACCCAAACACAATACCCCAAACACATACCCAAACACAAACCATGGCCGACATCCCACCCCCTAATTGGCAAGAATATGTCAATAAGGTTGCACAAGAGAAAGAAGATATGGAGCAACGAATGCAATATTTGCAAGGTCAGTTAAGAGACCTTTCTATTAAGTTGCGCCATCAAAAAGAGGGTTTTACCAATCATAGTGATGAAGAAGTGAGTGAATCTAATTTCAATCACAATGATAGATCTTATCATGAAAGAGAAAGGTCACGGCCTAACAATGACATTAAGGCTGACATTCCGGAGTATGATGGCAAACTCGATGCTGATGAGTTTGTAGAATGGCTTAGAACGGTGGAGAGAGTGTTTGATTACAAGCAAACACCGGAAGAAAAGAAGGTGAAAATTGTAGCCTTGAAGTTGAGAAAATATGCCTCAACTTGGTGGGCTAGCGTGTGTGCCAAAAGGGAAAGGCAAGACAAAGAGAAAGTGAGATCGTGGATCAAGATGAAGAAGTTGCTGAAACAAAAGTTTCTTCCCACATACTATGTGCAAGAAAACTTTTCCAAGTTCCACAACCTCAAACAAGGTACAAAATCAGTAGAAGAATATGCTAGGGAATTTGAAGGATTTGTCATGAAATGTGGAGTAGAGGAAGATGAACCTCAAACATTGGTGCGCTTTTTGGGAGGGCTTGACCCAAAAATAGCCAATGTGGCCGAACTACATCCTTACTCTACCCTTGAAGAGCTCATTATCTTAGCACATAAGATTGAGCAGCAACAAAAAGCAAGAGGCAAAAGTGAATCATCACGTTTTGCATCTCAAACCTCATTTCCCCAAAAAAAGCAAACATCCAATTTCCCACCTTTAAACCCAACGTCCAATCAGCCTACTTCTAAACCACCTTCACAAAACACCCAAAATTCCAACCCAAAACCAGCCCCAAGAAGATGTTTTCGGTGTCAAGGCCTTGGACATTTGGCTAGTGATTGTCCAAATAAAAGGATTGTCACTTTGATTGAGCATGAAGAGGAGGATGAATTAGAAAATGAAGTGGACAGCAACCTTGAGGAGAATGATGAGTATGCGTGTCTTGGACCAGACGAAGGAGAATGCTTGGTGGTTCGACGCACACTAAGCAATATGGTTGGCAAAGAAGGAAGTTTGCAATGTGAGTCAATCTTTCACACTCGTTGCACCATTGGTGGAAAGGTATGTTCATTGATTATTGATGGAGGTAGTTGTACCAATGTAGCTTCACAAGTAATGATAGACAAGCTGAAACTTAAAACCGTTCCTCACCCTAAACCTTATGCGATTCAATGGTTAAATCATGGTAAAGGGATTCAAGTAACACAACAAGTCTTGTTATCATTTAGCATTGGTAAAACTTATGAAGAAGAATTGTGGTGTGATGTTATACCTATGGATGCATGTCATATTTTACTTGGTAGACCTTGGTTATTTGATAGGCGTGTGATGCATGATGGGTATAAAAACACATATTCCTTCACTAAGGATGGACGGAAAATACTTCTTACCCCCCTAAACCTCAAAAACGATCACCCCATATCCACACCCCCTACTTCCCTTACCACTCTCATAAAATCAGAATTGCATGAGTATAAAGCTCACAAACAATTCATTTTAAGCCAACTTGATGCCCCTTCCAAACCGTCACAAGAAGAGCCACACCCACTCCTCACCCCTCTTCTCAAAACCTTTTCCTATGTTTTCCCCGAAGACATTCCCCTTGGCTTACCCCCAAAACGTGACACACAACACAAAATTGATCTTGTTCCCGGTTCAATGCTCCCAAACAAACCAGCCTATGCAACTTATGATGCTACTCCTGTTGCTAACTTGTTTTTCAATGAGATTGTTCGTTTACATGGTGTACCTAAATCCATGGTGAGTGATCGTGATCCAAAATTTCTAAGTCATTTTTGGCTTACATTATGGAGGAAGATGGGCACGAAATTGAACTTTAGCACTTCAAGTCATCCTCAAACGGATGGTCCAACCGAAGTGACTAATAGAACTTTGGGATCCTTGCTGCGGTCTTTGGCTACTAAACGTCCCAAGCAATGGGAAGAGATGCTTTACTATGATGAGTTTGAAGAGTTGCCGAGTTTGAGGGCAAACTCTTTTCAAGAAGGGGGGAATGTTGTAGCCAAGCCTAACAACTTGGTTATGGACATTTCGATGGTTCAAGACGTAGCATCATGTTTTGGTGCTATGCATTCTATCCTTGGGCAGCAAGATATTCAACCCCTTGAATTTCTTGTTGTTCTTATTAACTAGTTTATTCTAGTTCTTTTTATGCTTTGAATAAATTGTAAACTTTAGTCTTATTTTAAGTTTGCAAATTAGTTATATTTTTCTTAGTTATTTTTAGCTGATTATAGTTCGAAAATATAATGTCACATTCACACAAAGTACAAGTGCAAGATACATCAAGACGGCAGCCATTTAAGCTTGTGAACGAAGCATGGAATCCGAAATTCTTTTCAAAGGAATTTCAAGGCTTTAACTTGGGTGTTACAACCAGCATCATTAAGGAGTTACAAGCTTTCAATTGAGTCTTCAAGTGGCCGTTTACTTCAGCCAGCAACTGGTACATTCAAGAGGCGTCCAAGTACATCCTTGACCACATACATTCAAGCTTAATTCAAGGCTTGAAACAAGGAGGAGTTACACTTCACTTGCTGCTTGAATTGGGCGTGAAAAGGGGAGCTGTTACACCTCCAAGTTGCTGCTTTGTTGGGCGTGAATCAAGGGGGAGTTATACTCTCTTATTTCTGATTTTATTTGGAGGTTACAAACCACCATTTTCTCTTTGATGTATCTAGTTAAGTAAGGCTTCTTTTATTAATGTATCTAGACAACAAAAGCTGAATTGTACTTAGCTTTAGGCGTGTAACAAGTGAGCTGAAAAGTCACTTAAGTTAGCTTGTACTTAAGGATGCTTGTTCACTATAAATAGCAAGCAAATGTGAATGAAAAAATCAGATTATTGCAAACAAAAAAGACTTGTCTTACATTCGTTTCTTGGATTAGAAACAAAAACCTGAAATTCTTGGATTTGGAATTTCGTTTCCTTTGCTTAGTTAGCTAGTTTAGGCTACTAGTTGGCTTGTGATCTTAGGAATCCAAAACGTTTCTTAGTGGTGTGACTTTATCTAAGAAGCCTTTGGTTCTTTAGCCTTATCTATCCCTTGGTTTATCCCTTGTGTATTTCGAGTGTTACTCCAAATATACAACACACAAGGAAGTTAGGAAGAACATTGAGAAAGCAAATGAAGTCTACAAGAAAAAAGCCAACAAGAGGGTGAAAAACGTGAAGCAATTTGAAGTTGGTGACTTAGTGTGGATTTACATGAGGAAAGAGAGGTTTCCTAGCAAAAGAAAGAACAAGCTTATGCCAAGAGCCGAAGGTCCATTTGAAATCGTGGAAAAGATCAATGACAATGCATACAAGGTTGATTTGGGGGGCCAATTTGGTGTCTCAAGCACATTCAACGTTGGGGACCTTGCTCCATACCTTGATGATGACGAATTGAGGGCAATTCCTTTTGAAGAAGAGGAGGATGACCAATATGGTCAAAGTTCTAATGATTGTGATGCTCCAAGTAGTCAAGGTGAGGTCCAAGTTCAAAGCAATGCAAAGGAATTGTTTCTGTCCAAATCATTCCTTACTCCTTTGCACGGTTTTGGTCCGAAAGATTTTACAAGTGGTTACACTTCACTTAGTGTAATTAACCTTGTAGAAAGTATCTAGCAAGTGACGGTTTTCCAAGCTCCAAGTGCAACGGTTTTCCAAGCTCCAAGTGCAACGGTTACAAGCTGATTGAAGAGGAGTGATTCATGGCACTTGTTGGGCGTGAATTATGGAGTTTGTTGGCTGAACATTGCACCTCATTATTTGGGGGTTATGAAGAATAAAGAGGCGTGAATCAAGGCATTAAAATGGGGGTTACACAAGCTTGAAAATGGCTGTTTTGGGCGTGTGTTGAAGATGCTCTTTGGATGCTATTTTGGCTGGTCATCTTCCCTTGTTTCAAGCCTAGTCTTTAGTTCTTTTAATTAAGTTTAATCATGTTTGTAAAAGGGGTTAAGTGGGACGTGTATTCTCCACTCATTCCCTTAGTTAATTTCCTTTTGTCTATTTCATTTTGTTAATTAAAGTAGGCAAGTGAAAAGGTTGTATTGATGCTATAAATAGCATACTTTGAATGAATGAAAATCATCCAAGATTATTTGCCTAAAAAACGTGTGTTTTGCTAATTGAAGTGACTTGAGTTTAGTTCACTTTGTTTTCCAAATTTGAGTATCCGAATTTGAAGAGTGTTAGTTTTGGTGAGAGTTCCCAAGATTAGGACTTATAGTTTATGATTTGGTGAGAGTTCCCTCATCTAAACTATCCCAAGCAAACGAGTGAGAGTTCCTCTTTGCTATATCCTTAGCTTAGGGTGAGAGTTCCCCTAACTAAAACTGATCACTTGATAATTGAATCTCAAAATCCTTTGAATCCTTTAACTTATCATTTCTGTAACAAGGTTTCTCATCTTGTTTACACATCATCAAGTGTATTCAAACAAAGTTTTTTAAATGAAAGAAAGTAAAACATATTAAAATAAAGCTTTTTCAATCAAAAGAGAGTCAAATACATTCAAACAAAGCTTTTTGAATGAAATGAAATTAAAAAAATATTTAAACTACGCTTTTTGAATAAAATGAATGTCAAACACATTCAAACATATTCAAACAAAGCTTTTTAAATGAAATAAAAGTTTAATTTAACACATTACAACAAATCTTTTTCAATGAAATGAGAGTCAAATACATTTAAACAAAGCTTTTTGAATAAAATGAAATTAAAACACATTTAAACTAAGCTTTTTGAATCAAATGAAAGTCAAACACATTCAAACATATTCAAACAAAGCATTTTGAATCAAATGAATCAAACACATTCAAACAAAGCTTTAAGAATCATATGAAAGTCAAACACATTCAAACAAAACGTTTTGAATCCAATGAAAGTCAAATGTATTCAACGAAGCTAATTGAATCAAATGAAAGTCAAACACATTTAAACAAAGCTTTTGAAATCAAAGAAAATTAAAAGACATTCAAACAATGCTTTTTGAATCAAATAAAAGTCAAACACATTCAAACAAAGATTTTTTAATCGAATAAAAGTCAAACGAATTCAACGAAGCTAATTGTATTAAATGAAACTCAATAACATTCAGACAAGTCTTTTTGAATCAAATGAAAGTCAAACACATACAAACAAAGCTTGTTTAGTTGAATGAAAGTCAAATGCACTAAATGAAGCCAATTAAATCAAATTAAAGTAAAACACATTCAAACAAATATTTTGAATCAAATGAAAGTCAACCACATCCATACAATGCTTTTTAAATCAAGTGAAAGTCAAACATATCAAACAAAGCTTTTTGAATAGAATGAAAGTCAAATGCTTTCAACGAAGCTCATCGAATCAAATTAAAGTCAAACGCACTCAAACAAAGCGTTTTGAATCAAATGAAAGTCAAACACATTCTAACAAAGCTTTTTGAATCGAATAAAAGTCAAGTGTATTCAAACAAAGTTTTTCAAATGAAAGATGTAAAACATATTAAAATAAAGCTTTTTCAATCAAAAGAGAGTCAAATACATTCAAACAAAGCTTTTTGAATGAAATGAAATTAAAAAATATTTAAACTTCGCTTTTTGAATAAAATGAAAATCAAACACATTCAAACATATTCAAACAAAGCATTTTGAATCAAATGAATCAAACACATTCAAACAAAGCTTTAAGAATCATATGAAAGTCAAACACATTCTGTTGTATATTTGGAGTAACACTCGAAATACACAAGGGATAAACCAAGGGATAGATAAGGCTAAAGAACCAAAAGCTTCTCAGATAAAGTCACACCACTAAGAAACGTTTTGGGTTCCTAAGATCACAAGCCAACTAGTAGCCTAAACTAGCTAACTAAGCAAAGGAAACGAAATTCCAAATCCAAGAATTTCAGGTTTTGTTTCTAATCCAAGAAACGAATGTAAGACAAGTCTTTTTTTTGTTTGCAATAATCTGATTTTTTTCATTCACATTTGCTTGCTATTTATAGTGAACAAGCATCCTTAAGTACAAGCTAACTTAAGTGACTTTTCAGCTCACTTGTTACACGCCTAAAGCTAAGTACAATTCAGCTTTTGTTGTCTAGATACATTAATAAAAGAAGCCTTACTTAACTAGATACATCAAAGAGAAAATGGTGGTTTGTAACCTCCAAATAAAATCAGAAATAAGAGAGTATAACTCCCCCTTGATTCACGCCCAACAAGCAGCAACTTGGAGGTGTAACAGCTCCCCTTTTCACGCCCAATTCAAGCAGCAAGTGAAGTGTAACTCCTCCTTGTTTCAAGCCTTGAATTAAGCTTGAATGTATGTGGTCAAGGATGTACTTGGACGCCTCTTGAATGTACCAGTTGCTGGCTGAAGTAAACGGCCACTTGAAGACTCAATTGAAAGCTTGTAACTCCTTATTGATGCTGATTGTAACACCCAAGTTAAAGCCTTGAAATTCCTTTGAAAAGAATTTCGGATTCCATGCTTCGTTCACATGCCTTCTTGATGTATCTTGCACTTGTACTTTGTGTGAATATTTTCGAACTATAATCAGCTAAAAATAACTAAGAAAAATATAACTAATTTGCAAACTTAAAATAAGACTAAAGTTTACAATTTATTCAAAGCATAAAAAGAACTAGAATAAACTAGTTAATAAGAACAACAAGAAATTCAAGGGGTTGAATATCTTGCTGCCCAAGGATAGAATGCATAGCACCAAAACATGATGCTACATCTTGAACCAAAGAAATGCCCATAACCAAGTTGTTAGGCTTGGCTACAACATTCCCCCCTTCTTGAAAAGAGTTTGCCCTCAAACTCGGCAACTCTTCAAACTCATCATAGTAAGGTGATAAATTGATGCGTGCATCAATGTGAACGATGAGCATGTTGAAGAATTATTCCAAGAAAGTCAAGAAAGCATGAATCTATACTTGGAAGCTTCTTCAATAGGTCAAACTTACTGTCGGGGGCATCAAGACAAAGCCACGCTTTGTATGGTGGCGTTCTTGGGAGTTCTTGAAGCTTCTTGATAGTTCTTTAAGGTTTCTTTAAAAGCTTTCTTAGGTTTTTGCTTACAAGTTTTTACCTTTCACTTGAAAGGGTTTTTCTTGTTTTAAGCACTTAGGATTTCTAATTGCATTAGGAATTGTTTTAGTCTAGTAGGCGTCAATAATAGCTTGGAGTGCAAGCTTGAGTTAGGATAAAATAGGCAAGTTTTATCTTAAGAGTAGTTAGAGTTTAAGTAGGATTAAATAACTAAATCAAAGTTATCTAAACTTGATTAAGTTATGCAATCCGTGGGTTTTTGTTAGGGGATTAGAATTCTAATTCAAGTGGGATTAGGATAATTGATTGAGTTTATAAATATAGGGTTGTAATCTTCGAATGATATACAAGTTTAATCATACATTCATAATAATATTTCTTATTGCTTTTGTTTAAGTTGGATTACTTAAATTCTTGATTGGTGGATTCCAATTTGCTGTTTTGTTTGTTTTAGTTAAAACAATCACCTAGGTTGATTAATTAGGTGGATTCTTGATTAATTAATCTAAGTTTCTTGCTTAATTCTTGGTGAATTTTCTGTATAGAATTAGGTTAGATTCATATCTTTGTGAGGCTTAGTTTTCGGACTAAAAATCACATCATCTTGGTATCAGAGCACGGTTTCGGTAGAAAATAAACTGGTAACGTTTGGCTGGGAATTTTTGAGTGATTCTTTTTGCATTAGTCTCTAAAAACGTCTAGCTATCACCATATAAAATTTCGTAGCTTTTGGTTGAGTAACGAACTCTGTACAGCCTTAAACTTTTGGTGTTGTTGCACTGGGTTGTGGTTGGGAGTCCGGTTTTTGTTTGCTTCAAGATTCCTTCAAGATTTGATCTTTTAATCAAGATTTTTGCATAACCAACCTGGTTTGTGTAGGAGCAATGAGTGACGAAGAAATCCCAGGGATTCCAAGGGGTTTGAACCTTGATCAAGCGCATAACTTGCGGAGGGATCGTCAAATAGAGCGATTGTCACAACAATTGCAAGAAGTATTGGCTAGGCTTGACGAACGTGACAAAACTTCATCTTCAAGGAAGAACAAATCAGTTGCAATTTCTAGTTCAAGTGAAGACGAATATGAAAGGAGAAAAGCAAGTAGATCACGCCATAAAGATTCATCTTCGAGTGATGAACCTAGAAGGCATAGACGGAAGAACAAGGCCAAAGATGATGACCGAAATATAAGGTTAGATTTTCCGGAATTCAATGGTAGTATGCTAGACCCCGAAAAATATTTTGAGTGGGTTAGAAGAGCCGAAACACTCTTTGATTACAAGGAGTATGATGAACGAAAGAGGTGCAAACTTGCTGAATTAAAACTCACAGGTTATGCGAGTTTATGGTATGATAATCTCAAGAAAAAGAGACGCAAGGAGGGACGATCCAAGATCACTACTTGGACACAATTGCAGAAATATATGAAGCGTCAATTTGTGCCCCATGAGTACGTGCAAGAAGTGTATCTCAAGATGCAGACTTTTAAGCAAGGAAATCAATCCGTGGAGGCTTATTTGTGCGAGTTTGAGAAACTATGTTTATTGTGTGATTTAGAAGAAATTCTAGAGCACAAAATAGCACGTTTTATTGCAGGTTTGAACGAAAATGTTCAAGAGAAGATTGAATTGCACGAATACTATTCGTTTGAAGAAGTATGCAAGGCGGCCATTAAGGTTGAAAGACAATTCAAGGCCAAGAAGACCTCAAGTGTGAAACCGTTCACACGCACGTTCACAAAGGCTAGTGACAAGCCTACCTTTGATAGGACTTCTTCTAATCCGTATGCTAAAGATAACAAACCCAGAAACGAAGCTAGCAAGAAGGTGACCGAAGATAGAAAATGTTTCAAATGTGGGAGTGTTGGCCACATAGCAAGCAATTGCTACTCAAAACGCACTATGACGGCTCAAGAATGGGAAGAAGAGAAAGCTAGGTGCGAGGGAAATAGTGACATGGAGGTTGTGGTCGAGAAAGAACGTGATTTTGAAGAAGAGGAGGGTAGTGCCGAAGAGGTTGATGGTGAAACGCAAGGAAAGAGCTTGGTTCTAAGGAGAGCTCTTCACTCTAAACCTATGCCCGTTGAAGAGAATCAAAGAGAGAAAATCTTTTTAACAAGGTGCAAGGTGGAAGATCGATTGTGTGACGTAATAATAGACTCGGGAAGTTGCACAAATGTGGTGTCTACAACTTTGATCAACAAATTAGAGTGGCCTACAACCGATCACCCAAAACCTTACAAGCTACATTGGCTCAATGATGCTAGTGACGTGAAGGTAACGAAACGAGCCCTAATCACCTTTTCAATTGGCAAATATCATGATAAAGTTTTATGTGATGTATGCCCTATGGATGCTTGTCATATCTTATTGGGTAGACCATGGCAATATGATAGATTTGTCAAGTTTAATGGTAGGACAAATGTGTATATAATTCGAAAAGGAAAGGGGGAAAAATCATATGCATTGAAACCACTTGTTGATCATAGAATTAACCCTAGTTCAAAAGGTGCATATTTAATTGGGGAAAAGGAGTTGGAGAAAGAGATCAACAACAACAATATAGTATATATTATGGTGGCTAACAATGTGCAAGTGAATGAAAGTAAACAAGAAAAGAGGCCCGTGGAATTAGAAGTAGTATTGCAAGAGTATTGTGATGTTTTTCCTAGTGAATTACCACCGGGATTACCACCAATTCGTGGTATTGAACATCAAATTGATCTTATTCCGGGAGCTCCACTACCTAACAAGGCAGCATATAGAAGTAATCCGGAAGAAACAAAGGAAATGCAACGTCAAATAGAGGAATTGATGCAAAGAGGCTACGTGAAAGAGAGTATGAGCCCATGTGCCGTGCCTACATTGTTAGTTCCAAAAAAAGATGGGAGTTGGCGTATGTGCATTGATAGTAGGAGTGTGAACAACATAACCATCAAGTATAGATTTCCTATACCTAGACTTGATGATTTGTTAGACGAATTGCATGGTTCAAAGCTATTTTCCAAGATTGATCTTATGAGTGGCTATCATCAAATACGCATGAGGGAAGGAGATGAATGGAAGACGGCTTTCAAGACTAAAGTGGGGTTGTATGAGTGGTTGGTCATGCCTTTTGGTCTAACCAATGCGCCCAGTACATTTATGAGATTGATGAACGAGGTGTTGAAACCATTTCTTGGAAGGTTCGTAGTTGTTTACTTGGATGACATATTAATTTATTCTGAAAATTTCAATGATCATCTAATGCATTTGAGAAGCGTTTTGGAGGTTCTTAGGGAGAAGAAGTTGTACGCAAAATTGGAAAAATGTTATTTTCTTGTTCCTAGCGTGACGTTTCTAGGGTATGTAGTATCCAAAGATGGTGTGTCCGTGGATCAATCCAAGGTTGAAGCTATCAAGACTTGGCCCGTACCTACCAATGTGAGTGAAGTTAGATCGTTTCATGGTCTAGCGTCGTTTTATAGAAGATTTGTGAAGAATTTTTCCACGATAGTTGCACCTATGACTGAATGCTTGAAGAAAGACAAGGGAAGATTCGAGTGGACCAAGGAAGCCCAACGTGCATTTGATTTGGTCAAAAGGAAGCTATGTGAAGCACCCGTACTTGCATTGCCGGATTTTTCACAACCATTTGAGGTAGAGACCGACGCTAGTGGTGTAGGGATTGGTGCCGTTTTGGTTCAAAAGAAGCGCCCTATTGCCTATTTTAGTGAGAAATTAAACGGTGCTAGATTGAACTATTCTACCTATGACAAGGAGTTCTATGCTATTGTGCGAGCATTGGACCATTGGAGTCACTATTTGCGCCCAAATCACTTTGTGTTGCATAGTGATCACGAAGCTTTGAAGTACATTCATGGTCAACAAAAATTGAACCCTAGACATGCTAAATGGGTAGAGTTTCTACAAGCTTTCAATTTTTCTTCAAAGTATAAGGAGGGGAAAGCAAATGTAGTGGCCGATGCACTATCTAGAAGACACACGTTGCTTGGAGTGTTGAATTGTAAACTACTTGGTTTCGCGTTAATCAAGGAGTACTATAAGGGGGACGTGGATTTCTCTACAATCCTAGAGGAGTGTTCCAAGGGGGCCGTAGGTTCCTATGTTTTACAAGACGGTTTTCTTTTCAAGGGGAATCGTTTGTGCGTGCCTAAGTGTTCTATTAGAGAATTAATAGTAAGAGAAGTGCATGGAGGAGGGATAGCGGGACATTTTGGCATAACGAAAACATTAACTATGCTGCAAGAGCATTTTTATTGGCCTAGAATGCTAGCGGATGTACAATCAATAGTTTCTAGGTGTGCAACATGTCAAAAAGCCAAGGCTACGTTTCATCAAGGCTTATATACGCCCTTGCCCGTGCCAGATTCACCTTGGGAAGACGTGTCTATGGATTTTGTAGTTGGTTTGCCAAGGACTCAAAGAGGAAAGGACTCAATCATGGTTGTAGTGGATCGATTTTCCAAGATGGCTCATTTCATACCTTGTCACAAAGTGGACGATGCTATGAAAGTGGCGGAATTGTATTTCAAGGAAGTGGCGAGACTACATGGGTTGCCGAACAGTATTGTGAGTGATCGTGATACAAAGTTCATGAGTTTCTTTTGGAAATCACTATGGAAGTTGGTGGGAACGAAGCTGTTATTTAGTACATCATATCACCCGCAAACGGACGGACAAACGGAGGTAACAAATCGAACTCTTGGTGTGCTTTTACGTGGACTAGTGAGCAACACACAAAAAGATTGGGATATTAAGCTTGCTCATGCCGAGTTTGCTTACAATAGATCACCTACTTATGCCACAAAACACACACCATTCGAAGTTGTTTATGGTGTCAATCCAAAAATGCCCATTGATTTAATTGAAATTCCAAAAGGGGAAGTGATTCATAAGGATGCCGAGACTAAAATCAAGTACATGATAAAGCTACACGCACAAGTTAGAGCTAGGATTGAACGTGTCAATGAACTCTACAAAGCACGAGCTAACAAGAACAAAAAGCCACAAAGTTTTGAAGTTGGCGACTTGGTGTGGCTACACTTGAGAAAAGAGAGATTTCCTAACAAACGAAAAAATAAATTGATGCCAAGAAGTGAGGGGCCGTTCAAGATTATTGAGAAGATCAATGAGAATGCATATAAGCTTGAATTGCCGGGAGAATATGGTGTAAGCGCAACATTTAATATTGGGGATTTGGTGAAGTATTTGCCAGATGGTGCTATTGAAGATTTGAGGGCAAATTCTTTTGAAGAAGGGGAGGATGATGCGTGCATCAATGTGAACGATGAGCATGTTGAAGAATTATTCCAAGAAAGTCAAGAAAGCATGAATCTATACTTGGAAGCTTCTTCAATAGGTCAAACTTACTGTCGGGGGCATCAAGACAAAGCCACGCTTTGTATGGTGGCGTTCTTGGGAGTTCTTGAAGCTTCTTGATAGTTCTTTAAGGTTTCTTTAAAAGCTTTCTTAGGTTTTTGCTTACAAGTTTTTACCTTTCACTTGAAAGGGTTTTTCTTGTTTTAAGCACTTAGGATTTCTAATTGCATTAGGAATTGTTTTAGTCTAGTAGGCGTCAATAATAGCTTGGAGTGCAAGCTTGAGTTAGGATAAAATAGGCAAGTTTTATCTTAAGAGTAGTTAGAGTTTAAGTAGGATTAAATAACTAAATCAAAGTTATCTAAACTTGATTAAGTTATGCAATCCGTGGGTTTTTGTTAGGGGATTAGAATTCTAATTCAAGTGGGATTAGGATAATTGATTGAGTTTATAAATATAGGGTTGTAATCTTCGAATGATATACAAGTTTAATCATACATTCATAATAATATTTCTTATTGCTTTTGTTTAAGTTGGATTACTTAAATTCTTGATTGGTGGATTCCAATTTGCTGTTTTGTTTGTTTTAGTTAAAACAATCACCTAGGTTGATTAATTAGGTGGATTCTTGATTAATTAATCTAAGTTTCTTGCTTAATTCTTGGTGAATTTTCTGTATAGAATTAGGTTAGATTCATATCTTTGTGAGGCTTAGTTTTCGGACTAAAAATCACATCATAAATCAGCCACATTAAAGGTGCTAGAAACACCATAGTCTCCGGGCAACTCAACTTTGTAAGCATTATCATTCACCTTTTCAACAATAGCAAATGGACCATCACTACGAGGACTAACCTTGGACCGTCTTTTGGAAGGAAATCTTTCCTTTCGAAGATGAATCCAAACTAAGTCACCGGGCTGAAAACGGACCTCCTTTCTTTTCTTGTCATAGTATGCCTTAGTCTTTGCATTAGTTTGTTCAATTTTGGAACGAACTTGCTCATGCATAGACTTGATTTCTTTTGCGCGCACCTCGGCATCATTGCTGAACTTGTTTGGTGAGGGAATGGGAGTGAGATCAATAGGAGTGCACGGATTGAATCCATACACCACTTCAAAAGGACTCAAACCTGTTGTCTTGCTAGGCACACGATTGTAAGCAAACTCCGCATGAGGAAGCATCTCTTCCCATTGCTTGGGACGTTTAGTAGCCAAAGACCGCAGCAAGGATCCCAAAGTTCTATTAGTCACTTCGGTTTGACCATCTGTTTGAGGATGACTTGAAGTGCTAAAGTTCAATTTCGTGCCCATCTTCCTCCATAATGTAAGCCAAAAATGACTTAGAAATTTTGGATCACGATCACTCACCATGGATTTAGGTACACCGTGTAAACGAACAATCTCATTGAAAAACAAGTTAGCAACATGAGTAGCATCATAAGTTGTATGACAAGCAATAAAATGGGCCATTTTAGAAAATCGGTCCACAACAACCATTATAGAATCTTTCTTTCGTTGGGTGATAGGAAGTCCCACAACGAAATCAAGACTAATATCTTCCCATGGTGCTTGTGGAATAGGTAAGGGCAAAAGATAGCCTTGAGGTAGACTATGACTCTTGGCCTTTTGACATATCACGCATCTTTTCACAATGAACTCCACATCACGGACCAACCTAGGCCAATGAAAGTATTCTTGGATAAGAAGAGTAGTCTTCTCTATGCCAAAGTGTCCCGCCATTCCTCCTTCATGAAACTCTTTGATAAGAGATTCTCTTAGGCTTGATCTTGGAATGCACAACCTGTTTCCTTTGAACAAATAGCCATCTAAAATGTAATAATCTTTGTAAGCATGATTAGAACATTTTAAAAACAAATCACCAAAGTCATGATCATTGTGGTAACTTGCTTTTACATCATCAACACTAATCACCCTTGCTTTGAAAGAATTCAAGAGTGTATATCTCCTTGAAAGCGCATCAGCTCCTTTGTTCATGGCGCCTCTCCTATGCTTGATCACGAAATGAAAAGCTTGCAAATACTCCACCCATTTGGCATGGCGAGGTTGGAGTTTTTGTTGGCTTTGAAGATATTTGAGGGCTTCATGATCCGAATGAAGGATGAACTCCTTGGAAATGAGGTAATGTCTCCAATGGTCCAAAGCACGAACAAGAGCAAAGAACTCCTTATCATAGGTGCTATACTTCCGTTGTGCTTCATTGAGTTTTTCACTAAAGTAGGCAAGGGGACGCCCAACTTGTGACAAAACAGCACCAATACCAACTCCACTAGCATCGCACTCAACTTCAAAAACTTCATCAAAGTTAGGCAAAGCAAGAATAGGTGCACTAGTAAGTTGATGTTTTACCTCATCAAAGGCCTTTTGAGCCTTATCATTCCAAACTAACTTCTGATTTTTAGTTAGTTCCGTGATAGGTGCCATGAGAGTGCTAAAGTTCCGTACAAATCTTCTATAGAAAGAAGCAAGTCCATGAAAGCTTCGAACTTGTTGAACGGTTTGTGGTGTAGGCCACTCACGAATTGCAGCAACTTTCTTTTCATCAACTTCAATGCCTTGTGATGAAACTTTAAAGCCAAGAAAAATAACTTGGGAAGTGAAGAAATGACACTTCTCTAAGTTACCATACAACTTTTCACGTTCAAGGGCTTCAAAAACCTGTTGCAAATGCATAGAATGCTCTTCTTCCTCCCTACTATACACCAAGATATCATCAAAATAAACTACAACAAATTTACCCATGAAAGGTTGCATAACCTGATTCATAAGGCGCATAAATGTGGATGGTGCATTAGACAAACCAAATGGCATCACAAGCCATTCATAGAGGCCCTCCTTTGTCTTGAAAGCGGTTTTCCATTCATCTCCTTCGAAAATTCGAATTTGATGATAGCCACTTCTCAAATCAATTTTAGAGAACACTTTAGAACCATGCAAATCATCAAGTAAATCATTCAACCTTGGAATAGGAAACCGGTACTTGATAGTGATTTTATTGATTGACCTACTATCAACACACATTCTCCATTCTCCATTCTTCTTAGGCACAATCAAAGTAGGACAAGCACATGGACTAAGAGACTTACGAATAAGACCCTTGGATAGTAATTCTTCCACTTGCCTCCTAATCTCTTCGGTTTCTTTTGGGGTGGTTCTATAGGCTGGTTTGTTTGGGAGCATTGATCCGGGAACAAGATCAATTTTGTGTTGTATGTCACGTTTTGGGGGTAAGCCATGGGGAATGTCTTCGGGGAAAACATGGGAAAAGGTTTTGAGAAGAGGGGTGAGGAGTGGGTGTGGCTCTTCTTGTGACGGTTTGGAAGGGACATCAAGTTGGCTTAAAATGAATGGTTTGTGAGCTTTATACTCATGCAATTCTGATTTTATGAGAGTGGTAAGGTAAGTAGGGGGTGTGGATATGGGGTGATCGTTTTTGAGGTTTAGGGGGGTAAGAAGTATTTTCCGTCCATCCTTAGTGAAGGAATATGTGTTTTTATACCCATCATGCATCACACGCCTATCAAATAACCAAGGTCTACCAAGTAAAATATGACATGCATCCATAGGTATAACATCACACCACAATTCTTCTTCATAAGTTTTACCAATGCTAAATGATAACAAGACTTGTTGTGTTACTTGAATCCCTTTACCATGATTTAGCCATTGAATCACATAAGGTTTAGGGTGAGGAACGGTTTTAAGTTTCAGTTTGTCTATCATTACTTGTGAAGCTACATTGGTACAACTACCTCCATCAATAATCAATGAACATACCTTTCCACCAATGGTGCAACGAGTGTGAAAGATTGACTCACGTTGCAAACTTCCTTCTTTGCCAACCATATTGCTAAGTGTGCGTCGAACCACCAAGCATTCTTGCAAATATTGCATTCGTTGCTCCATATCTTCTTTCTCTTGTGCAACCTTATTGACATATTCTTGCCAATTAGGGGGTGGGATGTCGGCCATGGTTTGTGTTTGGGTATGTGTTTGGGGTATTGTGTTTGGGTATTTGTTTGCTAGACCCCCCTCCTTCTAGCGCCAAATGTTGTATATTTGGAGTAACACTCGAAATACACAAGGGATAAACCAAGGGATAGATAAGGCTAAAGAACCAAAAGCTTCTCAGATAAAGTCACACCACTAAGAAACGTTTTGGGTTCCTAAGATCACAAGCCAACTAGTAGCCTAAACTAGCTAACTAAGCAAAGGAAACGAAATTCCAAATCCAAGAATTTCAGGTTTTGTTTCTAATCCAAGAAACGAATGTAAGACAAGTCTTTTTTTTGTTTGCAATAATCTGATTTTTTTCATTCACATTTGCTTGCTATTTATAGTGAACAAGCATCCTTAAGTACAAGCTAACTTAAGTGACTTTTCAGCTCACTTGTTACACGCCTAAAGCTAAGTACAATTCAGCTTTTGTTGTCTAGATACATTAATAAAAGAAGCCTTACTTAACTAGATACATCAAAGAGAAAATGGTGGTTTGTAACCTCCAAATAAAATCAGAAATAAGAGAGTATAACTCCCCCTTGATTCACGCCCAACAAGCAGCAACTTGGAGGTGTAACAGCTCCCCTTTTCACGCCCAATTCAAGCAGCAAGTGAAGTGTAACTCCTCCTTGTTTCAAGCCTTGAATTAAGCTTGAATGTATGTGGTCAAGGATGTACTTGGACGCCTCTTGAATGTACCAGTTGCTGGCTGAAGTAAACGGCCACTTGAAGACTCAATTGAAAGCTTGTAACTCCTTATTGATGCTGATTGTAACACCCAAGTTAAAGCCTTGAAATTCCTTTGAAAAGAATTTCGGATTCCATGCTTCGTTCACATGCCTTCTTGATGTATCTTGCACTTGTACTTTGTGTGAATATTTTCGAACTATAATCAGCTAAAAATAACTAAGAAAAATATAACTAATTTGCAAACTTAAAATAAGACTAAAGTTTACAATTTATTCAAAGCATAAAAAGAACTAGAATAAACTAGTTAATAAGAACAACAAGAAATTCAAGGGGTTGAATATCTTGCTGCCCAAGGATAGAATGCATAGCACCAAAACATGATGCTACATCTTGAACCAAAGAAATGCCCATAACCAAGTTGTTAGGCTTGGCTACAACACATTCAAACAAAACGTTTTTAATCCAATGAAAGTCAAATGCATTCAACGAAGCTAATTGAATCAAATGAAAGTCAAACACATTTAAACAAAGCTTTTGAAATCAAAGAAAATTAAAAGACATTCAAACAATGCTTTTTGAATCAAATAAAAGTCAAACACATTCAAACAAAGATTTTTTAATCGAATAAAAGTCAAACGAATTCAACGAAGCTAATTGTTTTAAATGAAACTCAAAAACATTCAGACAAGTCTTTTTGAATCAAATTAAAGTCAAACACATTCAAACAAAGATTTTTGAGTTGAATGAAAGTCAAATGCACTAAATGTATCCAATTGAATCAAATTAAAGTAAAACACATTCAAACAAATATTCTGAATCAAATGAAAAACAACCACATTCATACAATGCTTTTTAAATCAAATGAAAGTCAAACACATCAAACAAAACTTTTTGAATAGAATGAAAGTTAAATGCTTTCAACGAAGCTCGTTAAATCATAGTAAAGTCAAACATACTCAAACAAAGCGTTTTGAATCAAATGAAAGTCAAACACATTCTAACAAAGCTTTTTGAATCGAATAAAAGTCAAGTATATTCAAACAAAGTTTTTCAAATGAAAGAAAGTTAAACATATTAAAATAAAGTTTTTTCAATCAAAAGAGAGTCAAATACATTCAAACAAAGCTTTTTGAATGAAATGAAATTAAAAAATATTTAAACTACGCTTTTTGAATAAAATGAAAGTCAAACACATTCAAACATATTCAAACAAAGCTTTTTAAATGAAATGAAAGTGTAATTTAACACATTAAAACAAATCTTTTTCAATGAAATGAGAGTCAAATACATTCAAACAAAGCTTTTTGAATAAAATGAAATTAAAACACATTTAAACTAAGCTTTTTGAATCAAATGAAAGTCAAACACATTCAAACATATTCAAACAAAGCATTTTGAAACAAATGAATCAAACACATTCTAAAAAAAGCTTTAAGAATCATATGAAAGTCAAACACATTCAAAGAAAACGTTTTTAATCCAATGAAAGTCAAACGCATTTAACGAAGCTAATTGAATAAATGAAAGTCAAACACATTTAAACAAAGCTTTCGAAAGCAAAGAAAATTCAAAGACATTCAAACAATGCTTTTTGAATCAAATAAAAGTCAAACACATTCAAACAAAGCTTTTTTAATCGAATAAAAGTCAAACGAATTCAACGAAGCTAATTGTATTAAATGAAACTAAAAAACATACAGACAAGTCTTTTTGAATCAAATGAAAGTCAAACACATTCAAACAAAGCTTTTTGAGTTGAATGAAAGTAAAATGCACTAAATGAAGCCAATTGAAACAAATTAAAGTAAAACACATTCAAACAAATATTTTGAATCAAATGAAAGTCAACCACATTCATACTATGCTTTTTAAATCAAATGAAAGTCAAACATATCAAACAAAGCTTTTTGAATCAAATGAAAGTCAAATGCTTTCAACGAAGCTCAATGAAGAAAATTAAAGTCAAACGCACTCAAACAAAGCGTTTTGAATCAAATGAAAGTCAAACACATTCTAACAAAGCTTTTTGAATCGAATAAAAGTCAAGTGTATTCAAACAAAGTTTTTCAAATGAAAGAAAGTAGAACAAATTAAAATAAAGCTTTTTCAATCAAAAGAGAGTCAAATACATTCAAACAAAGCTTTTTGAATGAAATGAAATTAAAAAACATTTAAACAAAGCTTTTTGAATAAAATGAAAGTCAAACACATTCAAACAAAGCTTTTTAAATGAAATGAAAGTTTAATTTAACACATTAAAACAAATCTATTTCAATGAAATGAGAGTCAAATACATTCAAACAAAGATTTTTGAATAAAATGAAATTAAAACACATTTAAACTAAGCTTTTTGAATCAAATGAAAGTCAAACACATTCAAACATATTCAAACAAAGCATTTTGAATCAAATGAATCAAACACATTCAAACAAAGCTTTAAGAATCATATGAAAGTCAAACACATTCAAACAAAACGTTTTGAATCCAACGAGAGAGTCAAATACATTCAAACAAAGCTTGTTGAATAAAATGAAATTAAAACACATTTAAACTAAGCTTTTTGAATCAAATGAAAGTCAAACACATTCAAACATATTCAAAGAAAGCTTTTTGAATCAAATGAATCAGACACATTCAAACAAAGCTTTAAGAATCATGTGAAAGTCAAACACATTCAAAGAAAACGTTTTGAATCCAATGAAAGTCAAACGCATTTAACGAAGCTAATTGAATAAATGAAAGTCAAACACATTTAAACAAAGCTTTCGAAATCAAAGAAAATTCAAAGACATTCAAACAATGCTTTTTGAATCAAATAAAAGTCAAACACATTCAAACAAAGCTTTTTTAATCGAATAAAAGTCAAACGAATTCATCGAAGCTAATTGTATTAAATGAAACTAAAAAACATTCAGACAAGTCTTTTTGAATCAAATGAAAGTCAAACACATTCAAACAAAGCTTTTTGAGTTGAATGAAAGTAAAATGCACTAAATGAAGTCAATTGAATCAAATTAAAGTAAAACACATTCAAACAAATATTTTGAATCAAATGAAAGTCAACCACATTCATACAATGCTTTTTAAATCAAATGAAAGTCAAACATATCAAACAAAGCTTTTTGAATAGAATGAAAGTCAAATGCTTTCAACGAAGCTCATTGAATTAAATTAAAGTCAAACGCACTCAAACAAAGCGTTTTGAATCAAATGAAAGTCAAACACATTCTAACAAAGCTTTTTGACTCGAATAAAAGTCAAGTGTAATCAAACAAAGTTTTTCAAATGAAAGAAAGTAAAACATATTAAAAATAAAGCTTTTTCAATCAAAAGAGAGTCAAATACATTTAAACAAAGCTTTTTGAATGAAATGAAATTAAAAAAACATTTAAACTAAGCTTTTTGAATAAAATGAAAGTCAAACACATTCAAACAAAGCTTTTTAAATGAAATGAAAGTTTAATTTAACACATTAAAACAAATCTTTTTCAATGAAATGAGAGTCAAATACATTCAAACAAAGCTTTTCGAATAAAATGAAATTAAAACACATTTAAACTAAGCTTTTTGAATCAAATGAAAGTCAAACACATTCAAACATATTCAAACAAAGCTTTTTGAATCAAATGAATCAGACACATTCAAACAAAGCTTTAAGAATCATGTGAAAGTCAAACACATTCAAAGAAAACGTTTTGAATCCAATGAAAGTCAAACGCATTTAACGAAGCTAATTGAATCAATGCAAGTCAAACACATTTAAACAAAGCTTTCGAAATCAAAGAAAATTCAAAGACATTCAAACAATGCTTTTTGAATCAAATAAAAGTCAAACACATTCAAACAAAGCTTTTTTAATCGAATAAAAGTCAAACGAATTTAACGAAGGTAATTGTATTAAATGAAACTAAAAAACATTCAGACAAGTCTTTTTGAATCAAATGAAAGTCAAACACATTCAAACAAAGCTTTTTTAGTTGAATGAAAGTCAAATGCACTAAATGAAGCCAATTGAATCAAATTAAAGTAAAACACATTCAAACAAATATTTTGAATCAAATGAAAGTCAACCACATCCATAGAATGCTTTTTAAATCAAATGAAAGTCAAACATATCAAATAAAGCTTTTTGAATAGAATGAAAGTCAAATGCTTTCAACGAAGCTCATTGAATCAAATTAAAGTCAAACGCACTCAAACAAAGTGTTTTGAATCAAATGAAAGTCAAACACATTCTAACAAAGCTTTTTGAATTGAATAAAAGTCAAGTATATTCAAACAAAGTTTTTCAAATGAAACAAAGTTAAACATATTAAAATAAAGCTTTTTCAATCAAAAGAGAGTCAAATACATTCAAACAAAGCTTTTTGAATGAAATGAAATTAAAAAACATTTAAACTACGCTTTTTGAATAAAATGAAAGTCAAACACATTCAAACATATTCAAACAAAGCTTTTTAAATGAAATGAAAGTGTAATTTAACACATTAAAACAAATCTTTTTCAATGAAATGAGAGTCAAATACATTCAAACAAAGCTTTTTGAATCAAATGAAATTAAAACACATTTAAACTAAGCTTTTTGAATCAAATGAAAGTCAAACACATTCAAACATATTCAAACAAAGCATTTTGAAACAAATGAATCAAACACATTCTAACAAAGCTTTAAGAATAATATGAAAGTCAAACACATTCAAACAAAACGTTTTGAATCCAATGAAAGTCAAATGCATTCAACGAAGCTAATTGAATCAAATGAAAGTCAAACACATTTAAACAAAGCTTTTGAAATCAAAGAAAATTAAAAGACATTCAAACAATGCTTTTTGAATCAAATAAAAGTCAAACACATTCAAACAAAGATTTTTTAATCGAATAAAAGTAAAACGAATCCAACGAAGCTAATTGTTTTAAATGAAACTCAAAAACATTCAGACAAGTCTTTTTGAATCAAATTAAACACATTCAAACAAAGCTTTTTTAGTTGAATGAAAGTCAAATGCACTAAATGAAGCCAATTGAATCAAATTAAAGTAAAACACATTCAAACTAATATTTTGAATCAAATGAAAGTCAACCACATCCATACAATGCTTTTTAAATCAAATGAAAGTCAAACATATCAAACAAAGCTTTTTGAATAGAATGAAAGTCAAATGCTTTCAAAGAAGCTCATTGAATCAAATTAAAGTGAAACGCACTCAAACAAAGCGTTTTGAATCAAATGAAAGTCAAACACATTCTAACAAAGCTTTTTGAATCGAATAAAAGTCAAGTATATTCAAACAAAGTTTTTCAAATGAAAGAAAGTTAAACATATTAAAATAAAGCTTTTTCAATCAAAAGAGAGTCAAATACATTCAAACAAAGCTTTTTGAATAAAATGAAATTAAAACACATTTAAACTAAGCTTTTTGAATCAAATGAAAGTCAAACACATTCAAACATATTCAAACAAAGCTTTTTGAATCAAATGAATCAGACACATTCAAACAAAGCTTTAAGAATCATGTGAAAGTCAAACACATTCAAAGAAAACGTTTTGAATCCAATGAAAGTCAAACGCATTTAACGAAGCTAATTGAATAAATGAAAGTCAAACACATTTAAACAAAGCTTTCGAAATCAAAGAAAATTCAAAGACATTCAAACAATGCTTTTTGAATCAAATAAAAGTCAAACACATTCAAACAAAGATTTTTTAATCGAATAAAATTCAAACGAATTCAACGAAGCTAATTGTTTTAAATGAAACTCAAAAACATTCAGACAAGTCTTTTTGAATCAAATTAAAGTCAAACACTTTCAAACAAAGCTTTTTTAGTTGAATGAAAGTTAAATGCACTAAATGAAGCCAACTGAATCAAATAAAAGTAAAACACATTCAAACAAATATTTTGAATCAAATGAAAGTCAACCACATTCATACAATGCTTTTTAAGTCAAATGAAAGTCAAACATATCAAACAAAGCTTTTTGAATCAAATGAAAGTCAAATGCTTTCAACGAAGCTCATTGAAGAAAATTAAAGTCAAACGCACTTGATGTGTAAACAAGATGAGAAACCTTGTTACAAAAAATGACAAGTTAAAAGATTCAAAGGGTTTTAAAGTTCAAGTGTCAAGTAATCAGTTTAGTTAGGGGAACTCTCACCCTAAGCTAAGGATATAGCAAAGAGGAACTCTCACTCGTTTGCTTGGGATAGTTTAGATGAGGGAACTCTCACCAAATCATAAACTATAAGTCCTAATTTTGGGAACTCTCACCAAAACTAACACTCTTCAAATTCGGATACTCAAATTTGGAAAACAAGTGAACTAAACTCAAGTCACTTCAATAAACAAAACAAACGTTTTTTAGGCAAATAATCTTGGATGATTTTCATTCATTCAAAGTATGCTATTTATAGCATCAATACAACCCTTTCACTTGCCTACTTTAATTAACAAAATAAAATAGACAAAAGGAAATTAACTAAGGGAATGAGTGGAGAATACACGTCCCACTTAACCCCTTTTACAAACAAGATTAAACTTAATTAAAAGAACTAAAGACTAGGCTTGAAACAAGGGAAGATGATCAGCCAAACAGCATCCAAAGAGCATCTTCAACACACGTCCAAAACAGCCATTTGCAAGCTTGTGTAACCCCCATTTTAATGCCTTGATTCACGCCTCTTTATTCTTCATAACCCCCAAATAATGAGGTGCAATATTCAGCCAACAAACTCCATATTTCACGCCCAACAAGTGCCATGAATCACGCCTCTTCAATCAGCTTGTAACCGTTGCACTTGGAGCTTGGAAAACCGTCACTTGCTAGATACCTTCTACAAGGTTAATTACACTAAGTGAAGTGTAACCACTTGTAAAATGTTTCGGACCAAAACCGTGCAAAAGAGTAAGGAATGATTTGGATAGAAACAACTCCTTTGCATTGCTTTGAACTTGGACCTCACCTTGACTTCTTGGAGCATCACAATCATTAGAACTTTGACCATATTGGTCATCCTCCCCTTCTTCAAAAGGAATTGCCCTCAATTCGTCATCATCAAAGTATGGAGCAAGGTCCCCAACGTTGAATGTGCTTGAGACACCAAATTGACCCCCCAAATCAACCTTGTATGCATTGTCATTGATCTTTTCCACGATTTCAAATGGACCTTCGGCTCTTGGCATAAGCTTGTTCTTTCTTTTGCTAGGAAACCTCTCTTTCCTCATGTAAATCCACACTAAGTCACCAACTTCAAATTGCTTCACGTTTTTCACCCTCTTGTTGGCTTGCTTCTTGTAGACTTCATTTGCTTTCTCAATGTTCTTCCTAACTTCCTTGTGGACCTTCAACATGAACTCGGCTTGCTCCTTAGCTCCACCATGAACGAACTTGTCTTGTGGCAAAGCTATGAGATCAATAGGAACATAAGGATTGACACCATAGACTACTTCAAAAGGAGAGTACTTTGTAGTAGCACTAGGAGTCCGATTGTAAGCAAACTCGGCATGAGCTAGCTTGACATCCCAATCCTTAGCACTCTTACTAACCAAGGTTCTAAGCAATGAACCCAGAATTCTATTCACCACTTCAGTTTGCCCATCGGTTTGTGGATGGTGTGAAGTAGAAAACAGCAACTTTGTTCCCATTAGACGCCATATGGATTTCCAAAAATGACTAAGAAATTTTGTATCACGATCGGACACAATGGTGCGTGGCACCCCATGAAAACGAACCACTTCTTCAAAGTATAACTTAGCCACTTTCATAGCATCTTCGGTTTTGTGACAAGGAATGAAATGAGCCATTTTAGAAAACCGATCAACAACCACCATGATTGAGTCTTTACCCCTTTGAGTTCTAGGTAAAGCCACAATGAAATCCATGCTCACATCTTCCCAAGGTCTCTCCGGAACTGGCAAAGGCTTGTAGAGACCTTTGTGAAACACCATCTTGGCCCTTTGACAAGTAGAACAACGACTAACCACATGATGAACCGTGGCTAACATTTTCGGCCAATAAAAGTGAGCTTGAAGAAGCTCCATTGTTTTTTGAATCCCCACGTGACCAGCTAGACCTCCTCCATGAGCCTCATGAATCAACAAGCTTCTAATTGGACACTTAGGAATGCATAACCGATTTCCCTTAAAAAGAAAGTCATCATGTAAGGAAAATAAGTCATATACTCCATGGACACATTTCTGTATTATTTCAATGAATTCTCCATCCTCCTTGTAGTATGCTTTGATCAAATCAAACCCAAGAACCTTTGCTTCGACAACTCCAAGCAAATTGTGTCTCCTAGATAAGGCATCCGCAACAACATTAGCCTTTCCACTCTTGTATTTAGAGGAAAAGTTAAAGGTTTGCAAGAATTCAACCCATTTAGCATGTCTTGAATTCAACTTCTTTTGACCATGGATGAACCTTAGAGATTCATGGTCCGAATGTAATATGAACGGTTGTGGTCTCAAGTAATGTGACCAATGATCTAGAGCTCGTACCATAGCATAGAACTCTTTATCATAGGTGGAATAATTCAACTTGCCTTGACTCAACTTTTCACTGAAATAAGCAATTGGACGCCCTTCTTGAATCAAAACTGCTCCAATCCCTTTCCCACTTGCGTCACACTCAACTTCAAATGGCTTGGAAAAATCAGGGAGTGCAAGAATAGGAGTGTTGCACATTTTCTCCTTGACTTCTTCAAAGGCCTTTTGAGCTTGTGTAGTCCATTCAAACGTCCCCTTCTTAGTACACTCAGTTATAGGAGCCATGAGTGTGCTAAAATTCTTGATAAATCTTCTATAGAAAGAAGCTAGGCCATGGAAAGAACGGACCTCCGTGAGTGTTTTTGGACTGGGCCATGATTGAATTGCTTCAACCTTGCAAGGATCCACCTTCACGCCATCACCTGAAACTATGTAACCAAGAAAAGTGACCTCATATAACATAAAATCACATTTTTCAAGTTTTCCATACAATTTTTGAGTTCTTAAAACAGAAAAAACTTGAAACAAATGATCTAAATGTTCATCCTCATTTTTAGAGTAAATAAGGATGTCATCAAGGTACACCACCACGAACTTGCCAAGAAATGGCCTCAACACCTCGTTCATTAATCTCATGAACGTGCTAGGTGCATTGGTCAATCCAAACGGCATCACAAGCCATTCATACAACCCATGCTTTGTCTTGAATGCAGTCTTCCATTCATCACCTTCCCTCATACGAATTTGATGGTAACCACTTCTCAAATCAACTTTTGAGAACACATTTGAACCACTCAATTCGTCCAGCATATCATCCAGTCTTGGAATTGGAAACCTGTACTTGATAGTAATATTGTTAACAGCTCTACTATCAATGCACATACGCCAAGTTCCATCCTTTTTAGGAACCAACAAGGCAGGAACCGCACATGGACTCATAGACTCACGCACATAGCCCATACCCATCAATTCTTCAATTTGTCTTTGCAACTCCTTAGTTTCTAAAGGGTTACATCTATAGGCAGGTTTATTTGGTAGAGGTGCGCCTGGAATGAGATCAATTTGATGCTCAATTCCTCTCAAGGGTGGTAATCCCTTAGGTAACTCATCCGGAAAAACATCCTCAAACTCTTTAATCAGTTTGGCAAGTTTAGGATTTTGACTCACAAATTTTTCATGGATTTCTTTAGAGTACAACATGAATATCTCTTCCTCACCCTCAAACTCCCTCTCAAACTCTTTACAAGACAATAAAGAAATTTGTGGCTTTTGTGGTTGTGAAAACCGTGGGGGTGGTAAAGGGTGCAATTTCTTTTGTTTCCCTTGGTGAGTGATAGTGTAGGTGTTATGGTACCCATCATGGATAGATTTTTTATCAGATTGCCACGGTCTCCCAAGAAGAATATGACAAGCATCCATCAAAACAACATCACACAATTGACTATCATGATATGAACCAATCGAAAAATTCACCATACATTGCTTTCTAACCCCAGTACTAGCATTAGAATCTAACCAACTCAATTTGTAAGGATGTGGATGATTTGTGGTGGTAAGACCTAGTTTAGATACTAAGGTTTTCGACACAGTATTAGCCTCACTGCCCCCATCAATAATTAAATCACATACCTCGTCACCAACTTTACATTTGGTGATGAAAATGTGTTGTCTTTGTGGCGCCAAAGGTTCCTCCACACGAGCTTGCAAAGCTCTCCTAACCACCAAGTTTGTTTTGTCCCCCATTTCAGGATAGCATTGGTCCTCCTCCTCTTCCTTTTCGTACGGGGTCACCTCCTTCTCTTCTTCAGACTCAAATTCCTCCCAATTGATGCTTTGGGTGGCTATGAGTTTAACCTCTTGCATGGTTAAGGCTCTTGAATTAGGACAATCTTTTTTATAATGTCCTCTACCTCCACACTTGTAACATACAATGTCACTAAGCTTGAAGTCTTTCGTGTTCCTCTTTGGTGGCTCATTAGGCTTGCTAAAAGAAGAACCCTCCTTTGAGTTGAAGGGTGGTTTGCGTACCACTGGAGTAGTAGTAGGCGTTTTCTTCCTTTTCCTTTTAGCATCAAACTTTGTCACAAGTTTGCAAGCCTCCACAAACGTGAGGTTAGTGTAACCATCAAGTTTGTCTTGTAACTCTTGTTCCAACCCAGCTACAAAACGCCCCAACTTCAGCTCTTCATTTTCAGTCACTTCACATACAATGGCAAGCCTATCAAATTCTTTGATATAGTCTTCCACCGAATCACCATTTTGTTGGAGAGTACTCCATTTCACATACTGATTTTGCTTGTAATTGTGAGGAATGAAACGATCTCTCATTCTTTTCTTCAGCTTTTCCCAAGTGGAAATGTGAGCCTTACCCCTAAGGGTACGCCCTCTTTGTTCTCCTTGCAACCAACTATCACCATAGCCTTTCAACTTGACTTTGGCAATCTTAAAACGTTGAACATCCTCAAGAATGTCCTTGTATTCAAAGTACCTTTCCAAGGATTTCTCCCATTCCAAGTACTTCTCTGGATCAAGTGTCCCATCAAAAGCAGGAACGTCCACTTTGAGACTCCTATCCTCCCTCCTAGGTGGAGGGTCTTCACCTTGATCTCTCCTATCTTGCTCGTTCATGAGCCTTGCCATCAAGGCAGCAAGGTTCCCTTGGAGATTGGCATTGGTTTCGGCCAACCTTTCCTGACTAGCAATGGATCGATTAAGAGCTTCCAAAGCTGTCCTCAAGTCTTGATTCTCTCCCATGGTATGTAGGTATTCGACCCCTTTGGAAAATTTAAGAAAATTTCCCCCTACCTGACGCGCCAAATGATGTGTAAACAAGATGAGAAACCTTGTTACAAAAAATGACAAGTTAAAAGATTCAAAGGGTTTTAAAGTTCAAGTGTCAAGTAATCAGTTTAGTTAGGGGAACTCTCACCCTAAGCTAAGGATATAGCAAAGAGGAACTCTCACTCGTTTGCTTGGGATAGTTTAGATGAGGGAACTCTCACCAAATCATAAACTATAAGTCCTAATTTTGGGAACTCTCACCAAAACTAACACTCTTCAAATTCGGATACTCAAATTTGGAAAACAAGTGAACTAAACTCAAGTCACTTCAATAAACAAAACAAACGTTTTTTAGGCAAATAATCTTGGATGATTTTCATTCATTCAAAGTATGCTATTTATAGCATCAATACAACCCTTTCACTTGCCTACTTTAATTAACAAAATAAAATAGACAAAAGGAAATTAACTAAGGGAATGAGTGGAGAATACACGTCCCACTTAACCCCTTTTACAAACAAGATTAAACTTAATTAAAAGAACTAAAGACTAGGCTTGAAACAAGGGAAGATGATCAGCCAAACAGCATCCAAAGAGCATCTTCAACACACGTCCAAAACAGCCATTTGCAAGCTTGTGTAACCCCCATTTTAATGCCTTGATTCACGCCTCTTTATTCTTCATAACCCCCAAATAATGAGGTGCAATATTCAGCCAACAAACTCCATATTTCACGCCCAACAAGTGCCATGAATCACGCCTCTTCAATCAGCTTGTAACCGTTGCACTTGGAGCTTGGAAAACCGTCACTTGCTAGATACCTTCTACAAGGTTAATTACACTAAGTGAAGTGTAACCACTTGTAAAATGTTTCGGACCAAAACCGTGCAAAAGAGTAAGGAATGATTTGGATAGAAACAACTCCTTTGCATTGCTTTGAACTTGGACCTCACCTTGACTTCTTGGAGCATCACAATCATTAGAACTTTGACCATATTGGTCAGCACTCAAACAAAGCGTTTTGAATCAAATGAAAGTCAAACACATTCTAACAAAGCTTTTTGAATCGAATAAAAGTCAAGTGTATTCAAACAAAGTTTTTTAAATGAAAGAAAGTAAAACATATTAAAATAAAGCTTTTTCAATCAAAAGAGAGTCAAATACATTCAAACAAAGCTTTTTGAATGAAATGAAATTAAAAAACATTTAAACTACGCTTTTTGAATAAAATGAAAGTCAAACACATTCAAACATATTCAAACAAAGCTTTTTAAATGAAATGAAAGTGTAATTTAACACATTAAAACAAATCTTTTTCAATGAAATGAGAGTCAAATACATTCAAACAAAGCTTTTTGAATCAAATGAAATTAAAACACATTTAAACTAAGCTTTTTGAATCAAATGAAAGTCAAACACATTCAAACATATTCAAACAAAGCATTTTGAAACAAATGAATCAAACACATTCTAACAAAGCTTTAAGAATCATATGAAAGTCAAACACATTCAAACAAAACGTTTTGAATCCAATGAAAGTCAAACACATTTAAACAAAGCTTTTGAAATCAAAGAAAATTAAAAGACATTCAAACAATGCTTTTTGAATCAAATAAAAGTCAAACACATTCAAACAAAGATTTTTTAATCGAATAAAAGTAAAACGAATTCAACGAAGCTAATTGTTTTAAATGAAACTCAAAAACATTCAGACAAGTCTTTTTGAATCAAATTAAACACATTCAAACAAAGCTTTTTTAGTTGAATGAAAGTCAAATGCACTAAATGAAGCCAATTGAATCAAATTAAAGTAAAACACATTCAAACTAATATTTTGAATCAAATGAAAGTCAACCACATCCATACAATGCTTTTTAAATCAAATGAAAGTCAAACATATCAAACAAAGCTTTTTGAATAGAATGAAAGTCAAATGCTTTCAACGAAGCTCATTGAATCAAATTAAAGTGAAACGCACTCAAACAAAGCGTTTTGAATCAAATGAAAGTCAAACACATTCTAACAAAGCTTTTTGAATCGAATAAAAGTCAAGTATATTCAAACAAAGTTTTTCAAATGAAAGAAAGTTAAACATAGTAAAATAAAGCTTTTTCAATCAAAAGAGAGTCAAATACATTCAAACAAAGCTTTTTGAATAAAATGAAATTAAAACACATTTAAACTAAGCTTTTTGAATCAAATGAAAGTCAAACACATTCAAACATATTCAAACAAAGCTTTTTGAATCAAATGAATCAGACACATTCAAACAAAGCTTTAAGAATCATGTGAAAGTCAAACACATTCAAAGAAAACGTTTTGAATCCAATGAAAGTCAAACGCATTTTACGAAGCTAATTGAATAAATGAAAGTCAAACACATTTAAACAAAGCTTTCGAAATCAAAGAAAATTCAAAGACATTCAAACAATGCTTTTTGAATCAAATAAAAGTCAAACACATTCAAACAAAGATTTTTTAATCGAATAAAATTCAAACGAATTCAACGAAGCTAATTGTTTTAAATGAAACTCAAAAACATTCAGACAAGTCTTTTTGAATCAAATTAAAGTCAAACACATTCAAACAAAGCTTTTTTAGTTGAATGAAAGTTAAATGCACTAAATGAAGCCAACTGAATCAAATAAAAGTAAAACACATTCAAACAAATATTTTGAATCAAATGAAAGTCAACCACATTCATACAATGCTTTTTAAGTCAAATGAAAGTCAAACATATCAAACAAAGCTTTTTGAATCAAATGAAAGTCAAATGCTTTCAACGAAGCTCATTGAAGAAAATTAAAGTCAAACGCACTCAAACAAAGCGTTTTGAATCAAATGAAAGTCAAACACATTCTAACAAAGCTTTTTGAATCGAATAAAAGTCAAGTGTATTCAAACAAAGTTTTTTAAATGAAAGAAAGTAAAACATATTAAAATAAAGCTTTTTCAATCAAAAGAGAGTCAAATACATTCAAACAAAGCTTTTTGAATGAAATGAAATTAAAAAATATTTAAACTACGCTTTTTGAATAAAATGAATGTCAAACACATTCAAACATATTCAAACAAAGCTTTTTAAATGAAATAAAAGTTTAATTTAACACATTACAACAAATCTTTTTCAATGAAATGAGAGTCAAATACATTTAAACAAAGCTTTTTGAATAAAATGAAATTAAAACACATTTAAACTAAGCTTTTTGAATCAAATGAAAGTCAAACACATTCAAACATATTCAAACAAAGCTTTTTAAATCAAATGAATCAGACACATTCAAACAAAGCTTTAAGAATCATATAAAAGTCAAACACATTCAAACAAAACGTTTTGAATCCAATGAAAGTCAAACGCATTTAACGAAGCTAATTGAATAAATGAAAGTCAAACACATTTAAACAAAGCTTTTGAAATCAAAGAAAATTAAAAGACATTCAAACAATGCTTTTTGAATCAAATAAAAGTCAAACACATTCAAACAAAGATTTTTTAATCGAATAAAAGTCAAACGAATTCAACGAAGCTAATTGTATTAAATGAAACTCAATAACATTCAGACAAGTCTTTTTGAATCAAATGAAAGTCAAACACATACAAACAAAGCTTGTTTAGTTGAATGAAAGTCAAATGCACTAAATGAAGCCAATTGAATCAAATTAAAGTAAAACACATTCAAACAAATATTTTGAATCAAATGAAAGTCAACCACATCCATACAATGCTTTTTAAATCAAGTGAAAGTCAAACATATCAAACAAAGCTTTTTGAATAGAATGAAAGTCAAATGCTTTCAACGAAGCTCATCGAATCAAATTAAAGTCAAACGCACTCAAACAAAGCGTTTTGAATCAAATGAAAGTCAAACACATTCTAACAAAGCTTTTTGAATCGAATAAAAGTCAAGTGTATTCAAACAAAGTTTTTCAAATGAAAGATGTAAAACATATTAAAATAAAGCTTTTTCAATCAAAAGAGAGTCAAATACATTCAAACAAAGCTTTTTGAATGAAATGAAATGAAATTAAAAAATATTTAAACTTCGCTTTTTGAATAAAATGAAAGTCAAACACATTCAAACATATTCAAACAAAGCTTTTTAAATGAAATGAAAGTTTAATTTAACACATTAAAATAAAGCTTTTTCAATCAAAAGAGAGTCAAATACATTCAAACAAAGCTTTTTGAATAAATTGAAATTAAAACACATTTAAACTAAGCTTTTTGAATCAAATGAAAGTCAAACACATTCAAACATATTCAAACAAAGCATTTTGAAACAAATGAATCAAACACATTCTAACAAAGCTTTAAGAATCATATGAAAGTCAAACACATTCAAACAAAACGTTTTGAATCCAATGAAAGTCAAATGCATTCAACGAAGCTAATTGAATCAAATGAAAGTCAAACACATTTAAACAAAGCTTTCGAAATCAAAGAAAATTAAAAGACATTCAAACAATGCTTTTTGAATCAAATAAAAGTCAATCACATTCAAACAAAGATTTTTCAATCGAATAAAAGTCAAACGAATTCAACGAAGCTAATTGTATTAAATGAAACTCAATAACATTCAGACAAGTCTTTTTGAATCAAATGAAAGTCAAACACATTCAAACAAAGCTTTTTTAGTTGAATGAAAGTCAAATGCACTAAATGAAGCCAATTGAATTAAATTAAAGTAAAACACATTTAAACAAAAATTTTGAATCAAATGAAAAACAACCACATTCATACAATGCTTTTTAAATCAAATGAAAGTGAAACATGATTAGGGGATTTTTATCCACCAATCACCATCTGACAAGTGGACCAACCAGGTTCCGCCACGTGTCCTTCGCAAAGACCAACAGGAGCTTGCCACGTGTCAATCACAGATACGTCCTCCATGGACCACTTAAGACACGCCACGTGTCCACCCATGCCAAGTGGGACAACCGGCCATCAAGGCCCAATTCAGTCTAGAGGCCCGATCAGCCCTAGGTTTACCTTAAACCTAGAGAGTTGCACGCTTCCCAAGGCTATAAATACTCGATTAATCCTCATTAATAAAACAACAGAAGAGGACCGAATAATTAAGAGATCAAGCAGAGAAGAACAGACTTATTAACAACCGGCTAATCTCGCTAACGACGCAGATTACCAACACTAAGCACTCTCACCTAGAGAGATCTCATTACTTTACTTTCTGTATTGATTACTCCTTAATCAGGTACTAACTTGACCGTTGGAGGCGGAGCTCTCAGGAGTCTCCGTTATTTTGCAGGTACAGGCGTCCTGTTGTAGCCAAGCCTAACAACTTGGTTATGGACATTTCGTTGGTTCAAGATGTAGCATCATGCGTTGGTGCTATGCATTCTATCATTGGGCAGCAAGATATTCAACCACTTGAATTTCTTGTTGTTCTTATTAATTAGTTCGTTAACTAGTTCGTTTTACTTCTTTTATGCTTTGAATAAGTTGTAAACTTTAATCTTATTTTAAGTTTGCAAATTAGTTATGCTCTTTAGTTCTTTTAGCTGAACATGTAATGTTACATTCACACATCAAGTACAAGATCAAGATGCATCACAAAAGCAGCCGTTTAAGCTTGTGAAGAAGGCATAAAATCCGAAACTAATTTGGAGGTATTTTAAGGCTTTAACTTGGGTGTTACAATCAGCTTCAATGAGGAGTTACAAGCTTTAAAATGAGCCTTCAAGTGGCCGTTTATTTCAGCCAGCAATGGGTACATTCAAGAGGCGTCCAAGTACATCCTTGTCTACATACATTCAAGCTTAATTCAAGGCTTGAAACAAGGAGGAGTTACACTTCACTTGCTGCTTGAATTGGGCGTGAAAAGGGGAGCTGTTACACCTCCAAGTTGCTGCTTGTTGGGCGTGAATCAAGGGGGAGTTATACTCTCTTATTTCTGATTTTATTTGGAGGTTACAAACCACCATTTTCTCTTTGATGTATCTAGTTAAGTAAGGCTTCTTTTATTAATGTATCTAGACAACAAAAGCTGAAATGTACTTAGCTTTAGTTTAGGCGTGTAACAAGTGAGCTGAACAGCCACTTAAGTTAGCTTGTACTTAAGGATGCTTGTTTACTATAAATAGCAAGCAAATGTGAATGAAAAAATCAGATTATTGCAAACAAAAAAGACTTGTCTTACATTCGTTTCTTGGATTAGAAACAAAAACCTGAAATTCTTGGATTTGGAATTTCGTTTCCTTTGCTTAGTTAGCTAGTTTAGGCTACTAGTTGGCTTGTGATCTTAGGAATCCAAAACGTTTCTTAGTGGTGTGACTTTATCTAAGAAGCCTTTGGTTCTTTAGCCTTATCTATCCCTTGGTTTATCCCTTGTGTATTTCGAGTGTTACTCCAAATATACAACATTTGGCGCTAGAAGGAGGGGGGTCTAGCAAACAAATACCCAAACACAATACCCCAAACACATACCCAAACACAAACCATGGCCGACATCCCACCCCCTAATTGGCAAGAATATGTCAATAAGGTTGCACAAGAGAAAGAAGATATGGAGCAACGAATGCAATATTTGCAAGAATGCTTGGTGGTTCGACGCACACTTAGCAATATGGTTGGCAAAGAAGGAAGTTTGCAACGTGAGTCAATCTTTCACACTCGTTGCACCATTGGTGGAAAGGTATGTACAATGATTATTGATGGAGGTAGTTGTACCAATGTAGCTTCACAAGTAATGATAGACAAACTGAAACTTAAAACCGTCCCTCACCCTAAACCTTATGTGATTCAATGGCTAAATCATGGAAAAGGAATTCAAGTAACACAACAAGTCTTGTTATCATTTAGCATTGGTAAAACTTATGAGGAAGAATTGTGGTGTGATGTTATACCTATGGATGCATGTCATATTTTACTTGGTAGACCTTGGTTATTTGATAGGCGTGTGATGCATGATGGGTATAAAAACACATATTCCTTCACTAAGGATGGACGGAAAATACTTCTTACCCCCCTAAACCTCAAAAACGATCACCCCATATCCACACCCCCTACTTACCTTACCACTCTCATAAAATCAGAATTGCATGAGTATAAAGCTCACAAACCATTCATTTTAAGCCAACTTGATGTCCCTTCCAAACCGTCACCAGAAGAGCCACACCCACTCCTCACCCCTCTTCTCAAAACCTTTTCCCATGTTTTCCCCGAAGACATTCCCCATGGCTTACCCCCAAAACGTGACATACAACACAAAATTGATCTTGTTCCCGGATCAATGCTCCCAAACAAACCGGCCTATAGAACCACTCCAAAAGAAACCGAAGAGATTAAGCGGCAAGTGGAAGAATTACTGTCCAAGGGTCTTATTCGTAAGTCTCTTAGTCCATGTGCTTGTCCTACTTTGATTGTGCCTAAGAAGAATGGAGAATGGAGAATGTGTGTTGATAGTAGGTCAATCAATAAAATCACTATCAAGTACCGGTTTCCTATTCCAAGATTGAATGATTTGCTTGATGAATTGTATGGTTCTAAAGTGTTCTCTAAAATTGATTTGAGAAGTGGCTATCATCAAATTCGAATTTTCGAAGGGGATGAATGGAAAACCGCTTTCAAGACAAAGGAGGGCCTCTATGAATGGCTTGTGATGCCATTTGGTTTGTCTAATGCACCATCTACATTTATGCGCCTTATGAATCAGGTTATGCAACCTTTCATGGGTAAATTTGTTGTAGTTTATTTTGATGACATTTTGGTGTATAGTAGGGAGGAAGAAGAGCATTCTATGCATTTGCAACAGGTTTTTGAAGCCCTTGAACGTGAGAAGTTGTATGGTAACTTAGAGAAGTGTCATTTCTTCACTTCCCAAGTTATTTTTCTTGGCTTCAAAGTTTCATCACAAGGCATTGAAGTTGATGAAAAGAAAGTTGCTGCAATTCGTGAGTGGCCTACGCCACAAACCGTTCAACAAGTTCGAAGCTTTCATGGACTTGCTTCTTTCTATAGAAGATTTGTACGGAACTTTAGCACTCTCATGGCACCTATCACGGAACTAACTAAAAATCAGAAGTTAGTTTGGAATGATAAGGCTCAAAAGGCCTTTGATGAGGTAAAACATCAACTTACTAGTGCACCTATTCTTGCTTTGCCTAACTTTGATGAAGTTTTTGAAGTTGAGTGCGATGCTAGTGGAGTTGGTATTGGTGCTGTTTTGTCACAAGTTGGGCGTCCCCTTGCCTACTTTAGTGAAAAACTCAACGAAGCACAACGGAAGTATAGCACCTATGATAAGGAGTTCTTTGCTCTTGTTCGTGCTTTGGACCATTGGAGACATTACCTCATTTTCAAGGAGTTCATCCTTCATTCGGATCATGAAGCCCTCAAATATCTTCAAAGCCAACAAAAACTCCAACCTCGCCATGCCAAATGGGTGGAGTATTTGCAAGCTTTTCATTTCGTGATCAAGCATAGGAGAGGCGCCATGAACAAAGGAGCTGATGCGCTTTCAAGGAGATATACACTCTTGAATTCTTTCAAAGCAAGGGTGATTAGTGTTGATGATGTAAAAGCAAGTTACCACAATGATCATGACTTTGGTGATTTGTTTTTAAAATGTTCTAATCATGCTTACAAAGATTATTACATTTTAGATGGCTATTTGTTCAAAGGAAACAGGTTGTGCATTCCAAGATCAAGCCTAAGAGAATCTCTTATCAAAGAGTTTCATGAAGGAGGAATGGCGGGACACTTTGGCGTAGAGAAGACTACTCTTCTTGTCCAAGAATACTTTCATTGGCCTAGGTTGGTCCGTGATGTGGAGTTCATTGTGAAAAGATGCGTGATATGTCAAAAGGCCAAGAGTCATAGTCTACCTCAAGGCTATCTTTTGCCCTTACCTATTCCACAAGCACCATGGGAGGATATTAGTCTTGATTTCGTTGTGGGACTTCCTACCACCCAACGAAAGAAAGATTCTATAATGGTTGTTGTTGATCGATTTTCTAAAATGGCTCATTTTATTGCTTGTCATACAACTTATGATGCTACTCATGTTGCTAACTTGTTTTTCAATGAGATTGTTCGTTTACATGGTGTACCTAAATCCATGGTGAGTGATCGTGATCCAAAATTTCTAAGTCATTTTTGGCTTACATTATGGAGGAAGATGGGCACGAAATTGAACTTTAGCACTTCAAGTCATCCTCAAACAGATGGCCAAACCGAAGTGACTAATAGAACTTTGGGATCCTTGTTGCGTTCTTTGGCTACTAAACGTCCCAAGCAATGGGAAGAGATGCTTCCTCATGCGGAGTTTGCTTACAATCGTGTGCCTAGCAAGACAACAGGTCTGAGTCCTTTTGAAGTGGTGTATGGATTCAATCCGTGCACTCCTATTGACCTCACTCCCATTCCCTCACCAAACAAGTTCAGCAATGATGCCGAGGTGCGCGCAAAAGAAATCAAGTCTATGCATGAGCAAGTTCGTTCCAAAATTGAACAAACTAATGCAAAGACTACGGCATACTATGACAAGAAAAGAAAGGAGGTCCGTTTTCAGCCCGGTGACTTAGTTTGGATTCATCTTCGAAAGGAAAGATTTCCTTCCAAAAGACGGTCCAAGGTTAGTCCTCGTAGTGATGGTCCATTTGCCATTGTTGAAAAGGTGAATGATAATGCTTACAAGGTTGAGTTGCCCGGAGATTATGGTGTTTCTAGCACCTTTAATGTGGCTGATTTGTCACCTTATTATGATGAGTTTGAAGAGTTGCCGAGTTTGAGGGCAAACTCTTTTCAAGAAGGGGGGAATGTTGTAGCCAAGCCTAACAACTTGGTTATGGACATTTCGTTGGTTCAAGATGTAGCATCATGCGTTGGTGCTATGCATTCTATCATTGGGCAGCAAGATATTCAACCACTTGAATTTCTTGTTGTTCTTATTAATTAGTTCGTTAACTAGTTCGTTTTACTTCTTTTATGCTTTGAATAAGTTGTAAACTTTAATCTTATTTTAAGTTTGCAAATTAGTTATGCTCTTTAGTTCTTTTAGCTGAACATGTAATGTTACATTCACACATCAAGTACAAGATCAAGATGCATCACAAAAGCAGCCGTTTAAGCTTGTGAAGAAGGCATAAAATCCGAAACTAATTTGGAGGTATTTTAAGGCTTTAACTTGGGTGTTACAATCAGCTTCAATGAGGAGTTACAAGCTTTAAAATGAGCCTTCAAGTGGCCGTTTATTTCAGCCAGCAATGGGTACATTCAAGAGGCGTCCAAGTACATCCTTGTCTACATACATTCAAGCTTAATTCAAGGCTTGAAACAAGGAGGAGTTACACTTCACTTGCTGCTTGAATTGGGCGTGAAAAGGGGAGCTGTTACACCTCCAAGTTGCTGCTTGTTGGGCGTGAATCAAGGGGGAGTTATACTCTCTTATTTCTGATTTTATTTGGAGGTTACAAACCACCATTTTCTCTTTGATGTATCTAGTTAAGTAAGGCTTCTTTTATTAATGTATCTAGACAACAAAAGCTGAAATGTACTTAGCTTTAGTTTAGGCGTGTAACAAGTGAGCTGAACAGCCACTTAAGTTAGCTTGTACTTAAGGATGCTTGTTTACTATAAATAGCAAGCAAATGTGAATGAAAAAATCAGATTATTGCAAACAAAAAAGACTTGTCTTACATTCGTTTCTTGGATTAGAAACAAAAACCTGAAATTCTTGGATTTGGAATTTCGTTTCCTTTGCTTAGTTAGCTAGTTTAGGCTACTAGTTGGCTTGTGATCTTAGGAATCCAAAACGTTTCTTAGTGGTGTGACTTTATCTAAGAAGCCTTTGGTTCTTTAGCCTTATCTATCCCTTGGTTTATCCCTTGTGTATTTCGAGTGTTACTCCAAATATACAACACGTCCGGTTCCAGTCTCGGAATTGTAACTCTCCCGCAGGACATCAGAAAACTCCGAAACATTTGGCGCCGTCTGTGGGGAGAGTACTTCAGAGATGGCATCCAAGTCTGTACCGATTCCAGAAGAGAGGCGTCCCCTAGACGACCCTCAAGTTCAGTCGGACCATGATACCGAAAGTGAATTTGAAGTTGAAACTCATACAGCTCCAGACGGGACCCTAAGGGCCCGCCGTACCCGTCATACTGAAATAAGGGAACGGGAGTACCTTCAAACAGGAAGCGAGCCAGCAGGCGCATCGCTTGCTCGGCAACAGCCGACTGATGGGTCTGCTCCCATCACAAGGAACGAACTCATGACCTTCATGAGGGGCTTCAAGGGAGAGATCCAAGAGTTGATCAACAAAAAACCGCCTGCTTCAGTCAAAGAGCAGTCGGCCAAGAAACCTTCCACTTCACTGAAGAGGAAGCCAGTTCAAGGGCGAGAGGCGACTCCCCATCCTAAATCTAAGAAGCGGGAGCCGTCTGCTCTTGATTTCACAAAACTCCGTTATCCTACGGGAAATAGGAAACCGGTTCGTCATATTCAGGCGGACGGGTCAAAGCAAACGTTCACAGATGCTCGGCACCTGCTAGAGCAGAAGAAGAGTGACCGATTATCAGAGTCGGCTTCTACTTCAAATTTTCAGGACAGTTTGCGAAATGCCTCGATGAGGCCAACTCAGTCGTACCATGAGAGTCAGTCAGGCGGCACCTCCCGTCAGTCCGACTTTCATAGTGCCCAGGCGGTACCAAACTTACCGTTTGTGCCGCAACAACAGTATTTTATGCAGCCACCTCCATTCGGTGGACCTGCAGCAAAAAACGTCCAACTTATGGACTGGCAGCTACGGCTGCTTAGACTTGGTGAACAGCCGACGGCCTTCTCCAAGGAAATTACTGAAGCCGCTCAGCCGGCCAAAGTAAAAAATATTCTAGTAGGCGCCTATGACGGCACTACTAACCCAGAAGACCATCTGATGGCATTCACCAACCTGATGTACCTTCAAGGGTTGGATGATCCCACTTGGTGCAAGTGTTTCCCAGCGACCCTCAAGGGAATTGCACAGCAATGGTTCGGCAACCTGCCGACTGGTTGTGTAAACAGCTTCAGGACGCTTGCTTACTTATTTACCTCCAACTTCGCTATGAATATCCCTGCGAAGAAAACAACCCTTGATTTGGGAACAATTCAGCAGGGTGAAAAGGAGGGGCTTCGTTCCTACATCAGGCGGTTCAACCTGATGAGAATACAGATTCAAGGGTTACCGGATGAGGTAGCTTATACTGACTTTTTTAGAGGTCTCAAAGATGGGTCTACCTTCAAATTTGATTTAGTTCGAAAAAGGGTGGCGACTCTTCAAGAGGCCTTGATTGAAGCAGAAGCCTATATACAGGCGACTGATCTGTGTACGATAAAACAGTCGGACGGGAAGAGGTTCGACAACAGAGAGGGACGACAGAAACAGTCGTCCAACAAAGATGAAAAAAGAAAAGAGGTCTGGGCGGCTGATTCCTCTAAACAGCCGGCCCAGAAAAAGAAAAAAGAATTCAAACCATACTCCCCAAAGTATGTGTTTAACAAGGATAACCAGTTTATCCTAAAAGAAATAAAGGGACGGCTCTCAATTGAGAAGCCGCTCCCCATGAAGGGTTCTGCGAGCAACCGGAACCAAGACAAAATCTGTGCTTATCATGAGGACATTGGTCATCACACCAATGACTGCATCAGTCTCATGCGGTACCTAGACCGCTTGGCTGATCAAGGTGATCTTGACACTTATGTCAAGAAATCTGCGGGAAACACTTCCTCAAAAAAGCAGCCGGCCAAAAAGAATCAGCAGGCCGACAGTTCTGATACAGATGATGCAGTCGTCTACACCATTGCAGGCGGCTTCTCAGGAGGTGGCCCCACTATTAGGGGCAACAAAGATAATATAAGGCGGTTAGATGTAAATTCCGTTCACCAAGAACGACTGTCCAAATATACATTTCCTGAGATTGTCATCACTGAAGAGGATCTAGGAGGAATAAGGGGGCCGCATGACGACCCTCTCGTTATTGAATGTAAAGTGGCCAACCAGAGAGTTGGTCGAATCCTCATAGATACCGGGAGCTCTTCAGATCTCATCAGCAGCAAATGTCTGTCAAAACTTAAATATCAGACGGACTGCATACATCCGGCCTCCCATCCTTTAATAGGTTTTGGAGGAGGAGTCGTCCACCCACTGGGACGAGTAGATCTACCCATCCGCCTGGGCGAAAAAGGGGAAGGACGACACATGGTAGTCCGGTTCCTAGTGGTAGAGGAACTCTCGGCCTACAACATGATTCTGGGTCGACCAACCCTGAATAATTCCAAGGCTGTTATAATCCCGTCACTTATGCTGCTTAAGTTTGAAAGGGACAATGGAACAGTCGGCTCCCTAAGGGGAGATCAGAGGATGGCCCGAGAGTGCTATCTCTCGGATGTCAAGCCCACTGTTATGGCCACTGGGTCAAGTGGAGAAAAAACAGACCTTGACAATGTCAAGGAAAGTGCGCCTGTTCAAGAAACAGGCGACAAAAAGAGAAAGGCACCCCAGACTGAGTCCGCAAGAAAAGCAAGAAAATAGCAATCATTGGCAGAGGACCGGCCGGATGAGTTCCGCCCTCAGCCGGCTGGTGAGCATGCGGACCTGATATTAGACAACTCCCATCCTGACCGAACAGTCAAAGTTGGGACGACTGCTCTGAGAAACCTTGGTGATGACTTTCACAACCTGTTGAAAGAATACAAGGACATCTTTGCATTTGAAGTCCATGAAATGCCAGGCATTAGTCCTGATCTGGCAGTACACAAACTCGCTGTGGATCCGAAAAAGAAGCCGGTACGACAAAAGAAACGGAACCATGGTGAAGAAAGGGGTCAGGCGGCAGCCGCCGAAGTCAAAAAATTACTTGATGCAGGGTTCATTCGGCAATGTTACTTCCCAGATTGGGTTGCAAATGTGGTACTTGTTAAAAAGCCGAATGGCACCTGGCGAATGTGTGTAGACTACACAGACTTGAACAAGGCGTGCCCCAAAGACAGTTACCCTCTGCCTAAAATTGATAACCTGGTCGACTCAACAGCCGGCCATGCCTTGATGAGTTTTATGGACGCCTATTCTGGTTTTCATCAAATTCCTTTGTGGAAGAAAGATCAGGAGAAGACGGCCTTCGTCACTGATCAGGGATTATACTGTTACACGGTCATGCCGTTTGGTCTTAAGAATGCTCCGGCTACCTTCCAACGAATGATAAACACAGTGTTCTTTGATCAGATTGGGAGAAACGTCGAGGCATACATTGATGATATGATTGTCAAGACCAAACTTCAGAAAGATCATCTGACGGACCTCCGAGAAACTTTCGCCACACTCAGGCGGCACCATGTCATGCTCAATCCCAAGAAATGTGTATTTGGAGTTGAGTCTGGGAAATTTCTCGGATTCCTTATCAACCAGAGAGGAATAGAGGCGAACCCTGAGAAGGTACAGGCGGTCATTGACATGCAGTCGCCTCGTACCGTCCGAGAGGTTCAGAAGTTAACTGGTTGTCTGGCGGCCTTGGGAAGATTTCTAAGCCGATCAGGCGACAAATGCCTATACTTTTTCCAGGCAATTAAGAAAAAGGCAAGGTTTGAATGGGGGCCGGATGCTGAGGCCGCCTTCCAGAAATTAAAGGTTCATTTGCATTCCTTGCCAAGGCTGGTCAGCCCTTTGCCCAAAGAAAATCTCTACATGTACCTGGCCGTCTCTGATCATGCGTTAAGCGCGGTGCTCCTTGCTGAAAGGGACGGCTGTCAACTTCCGGTCTACTTTGTCAGTCACGTACTGAAAAATGCTGAGTTGAGGTATCCCCTAGTGGAGAAATTTGGTCTTGCACTCTTCATGGCTGTTAAAAAATTGAAGCCCTACTTTCTGGCACATGCAGTCGTCGTGTATACCGACCAACCGATCAAGCGGCCCCTTACCACCATGGAGTCCTCCGGACGAATGATCAAATGGGCCATAGAAATGCAGAGTCTCGAAGTTACTTTCGAGCCTAGAAAAGCAGTGAAGGGGCAAGCCTTTGCTGACTTTATTGTAGAGATGACTCGTCCTCCAGACTCTCAAGTTCCAGACCAAGTCTGGAAGGTATATGTGGACGGAAGCTCTACTTCAAACGGTTGTGGAGCAGGCGTCGTATGTCAATCTCCAGAGGGCGACAGGTTCGAGTATGCTCTACGCTTCAGTTTCCAGGCTTCAAACAATGAGGCGGAATATGAAGCTTTACTAGCCGGGATCCGCATGTGTAAGGCGGCCGGAGCAAGGAAAATAGACGCCTGTTCTGATTCACAACTGATAGTGAGTCAGTACAATGGCGACTACGAAGCAACACATCCGGCCATGATCAAGTATTTACAGGCGGTCCGACAAGCAGTCGGCTCCCTTGAGGATTTCCATCTGATCCAAGTGCCGAGATCAGAAAACAACCAGGCAGATGCACTTTCGAAATTAGCATCATCCGCCTCCTCCGATACTCCTCGAACTGTGTTTTGGGAAGTAATGGAGAAGAGAAGCATCGAGGAAAATCCTATTGGAATTCTAGACAGAAGCTCAACCTGGATGGATTCAATCAGGGCATATCTAACAAACGGTACACTGCCGGATGATCCTCAACAGGCGGCAGCATTGAAAAAACGAGCCTCCTGTTTTGAAATGATACAAGGAGAACTTCACAAGAGGGGGCACCTTCAACCTTTCTTAAAGTGTGTTACTCCTGAAAAGGGACGAGAGATACTAGATGATCTTCACTCTGGTTTCTGTGCTTCCCATATAGGTGGTAGGATGCTTGCTCAAAGGGCAAGGCGGCAGGGCTACTTTTGGCCTACTTTGGAAGCAGATGCAATAGAGATGGTGAAAAAATGTGACAAGTGCCAAAGGTTTGGCAAATTAATTCACCGTCCGGCTACTGACCTCACTACCATTCACAGCCCCCTACCGTTTGCTAAGTGGGGCATGGACATTCTGGGTCCATATACGCCTGCTACAGGCGGCAGAAGGTATATACTTGTTGCCGTTGACTACTTCACTAAATGGGTAGAGGCGGAGGCTGTAAAGGGAATCAAGACGAAAGATGTAATTTCATTCATTTGGAAAAACGTCATCACTCGGTTCGGGGTTCCCATGTCTATGGTTTTTGATAATGGTCCCCAATTTGAGACGCCTGTTCTCAAAAGCTGGTTGGGAGACCAAGGAATTGCACATTGCTTTGCATCTGTCGGCCGTCCACAAGCAAACGGCCAGGTAGAAGCCTTTAATAAAATCATCTCAGACGGTCTCAAGAAAAAAATTGAACGAGCAGGCGGCCTATGGGCAGATGAACTACCACATGTTCTTTGGGCCATTAGGACGACTGAAAAAGGGGCGACTGGAGAAACTCCATTCCTCCTAACTTATGGTGCAGAAGCTGTTCTTCCAATAGAACACTACGAGCCGACTCTTCGAGTAATGCTATATGACGAAGAGGCAAACTGGGAAGCCATGCGCCTGGCATTAGACTCACTTCCTGAAAAGAGGGGCAATGCTGTTTTGCGCCATGAGATCTACCGCCTGAGAAGGACTAGATCATACAACAAAAAAGTACACAGGCGTCCACTCAAAGTAGGGGACTTTGTACTTAGAAAAATGGAAGAAGTTGGTAGGGCTAATGAGTCTGGCAAACTAACTCCCAACTGGGAAGGACCCTACCGAATCTATGCAGAAGTCAGGGACGGTACCTACCGTCTGGAAACACCAGACGGCCAACCGTTGCCTCGAACTTGGAATGTAGATAACCTTAAAAGATATTTTTTCTGAATGATGTAAAGTAAAGAGCTACTTAATAAAGTTTGCACTTACTATTCAATTTTGTATTACGAGGGGCATGCCATCTGTACCTTTACAGTCGGCTACTCTCCATTGAGTTTTCACTCTATCTTTAGAGGGGCATGCCGTCTGTTCCTTTACAGTCGGCTACTCTCCATCGAGTATTTTACTCACCATACTTAGCTAAAAAGATTAGGGCCTGATCGATCCTGTACCTAACAGGCGGCTACCCTTCTTTTACTTAGCACCTACGTTCACCAAGAACTTACCAAGGCCACTGGCCGAATGATCAGACCAGGCGCCTAGTCAACTGATCCAAACTTTTAAAAACTAATCCGACCTGTCCCAACATTATAGCAGGCGTCCGGCGGCATCCATTAGGATGAAATTCGTCGCAGAGAGCAGCTCCCTTTTGGGTGGAACATTGTTCTATAAACTAATTACACGGCACCTATACGACTGTCCCAAAGGGCAACCACGTAGCCGTTTTTGAGACAAGGATAACTCTATCACTAACCAAACCAGTGGTAGCAGTTGACATCTGAGTCAGATGACCGCCTGTATTACTTGGGATAAATGCAGGGGGTACCTATTGAGTTAATAGCCAACAAACATTGGCGAATCAAGGGGTCTAGCCGGCCTACGCCGCCTGGTACCTCTACTTCTCAAACAAAAGTGACGGCGACTGAGTAACTCCAAAGTTAACTCATAGTCACTCCTTCAAATTTGGTATGGAACCTAAAAAGTTTGGGTCGTCCGCCTGTTTTAAACAAACAAGGGCACTTGAACCCTTATTCCTACTGGATAACCTATTGAGTTAATAGCCAACAAACATTGGTGAATCAAGGGGTCTAGCCGGCCTACGCCGCCTGATACCTCTACTACTCAATAAAGATTGTGACAAAGACTAAGTAACTCCTATGTTAACTTAATAGTCACTCAAACTTAGTATGAAGCCTAAAAGGTATGAGTCGTCCACTTGTTTTTAATAAACAAAGGCTCTCAACCAATACTCTTGCTAGGTTAACAAATAACGAGTTAAAAGCCAACATTGGCAATAAAGGGAAACAACCGGTACCCGCCGCTTGTTTTCCTACTTAAATTCCTTGGCTACTAGGTAATTCTATTTACTTGGTCAAATTGAATAAAGAGTTCGAATACCGATTGATTAAATGGCCGACTGATCATCTATCCTGGAAACAGACAACCAGTCGTCCAGGGGCATAGGCGGCATACTTACTACTTATACCTGTCTTAACGTTCGGCCATACACAACAGTCGGTCAAGTGAGCAAATTTCAAATACTTAGACAAATTTGAACAAAAACAAAAACTTTGATTAAAATGAGCCGGCCATAAAAGACCAGCAGAATATTCAAAACCCCGGCCCCCTGGCCGGGTAATTACAAAGCAAACGGCACGCAGGCCGTGAAAAAAAAAAAAAAAAAAAAAAAATATACTTAAAGCTTAAGAAGGGGGCAGTTCAGTATCAGCAGCAGCCGCCTGGTCAGCACTCTTCTTGCTGGACTCGGCCTTAGCTGCATCATCTTTTGATGCCTTACCCCCAAGTGGCACAAGCGCCACAACCGGCTCTTCCTCCTCCAACGCAACGTCCATCGCCTCTTCTTCAGCAGCCGCCAGGATCTGTTGATTATATATTTCCGAACACTGGCGGTACGTTCTTTCCCATGAGGCAAAGTCGGCACTGGGGAACAGTCGTTCCCAGGTCATGCGTTGGATTTGGGCGGAGTCTTCCACCATCTCCCGGACGAGCTCTTGTTTCTCTTGCTCGGCCTTGTCCGAGAGCTCTTGGGTAAGACTCTTCTCCTGGTTCACCAGGCGTTCTTTTACGTTAGCCAAAGATTTCTCCATGGCTTCGTAAGAGTGCATTTTCTGGCGAAGGGGCTTCAGCTCGGCTTTAAGTTTGGTGACGGTCCCCTCCAGCTCGTCAACCTTCTTTTGGGCCGCCTCTAGCTGAGCCCGAACAGCGGCGGTCGCCTGCGCCTGATAATAAAGAAGATCAATGGTCAGTACTTCATTTTGGGCAATTTGAAACATTGCCTTATCACAGCTGGAGGCGGCCATAGCCTTTGCGGCCTTTACCTCTTTGTTTTTCCGATCAATCGGCTTGCGAAGGCTGTTGACTCGGAGCAGGGCCTAAGTACAAAGAAATACAGGCGTCAGTTTCCAATCAAAAGAGTTAACAGGCGTCCTGGAACTCAAAAGCTCAAAAAGGTGCTAAGTATACCTCGGCTAGAATCCCTGAAATTCCATCGAGGTCAAGGGTGCCGGCACCCTTGACCGCCTCCCTGTCAGATGGAGGAACTACTTTAACCATTGACTTGGCTACCTCAACCAAGTCAAGTCCCTGGGGGCCGGCTGCATTAAGTAAAAGGATAAAACAAGTTAGACTTAATCAAGAAGGAAGCAAGGGTGAGTTTTTTACAAGTAAGGGTCCTTACATCTAGGCGGCCCCGCCTGGGTTTTTGAAGAAGTGGCCGGCTGCTTCTCAGCCGCCACTGTTTTCCTGGAAGACCCAGGAGAGCTTGCAACAGTCGTCCTCCGGGATTTGGGGTCCGGCTGTTGCGAGGAAGAAGCCCTTGGAGTGCCAGACTGAAAACAAAAAGAGTTAGTATATGCATAATACAACTAAAAGGAGAAGAGTTTTCAAAGCTTACCAAGGGTGCCTCCTTGCTGGGGGAGTCGGCATACGACTGCTTCATTAGCGAGACCCGCAGCATGGCCGCCGCAGTCTTAGATGCTGTTATTTTACTCATGGCGTCGGCTGAAAGAAATAAACAGCAAAGTTAGTAAAAATCCCAAGTAAACAAGGCGTGAAGAAACAAAGTATTCGTCAGGCCGGCTACCTCTAGAGCACCGACTGCCGAGGCCACAGGCGGCCAAGAAGTACTCGTCATAGAGCCACTTGAAGCTCGGGACGCAATTTAGGGGTACTTGCTCTCGTACCCCTGAAGTAGAGTTCACCCTAGTCTCTACTTTGAAGAGTCCTTTGTCCAGGATCTCTTTTTTAGCCTTTGGGGGAACAGGCGGCATGCTTCGGCCGCCTGCGAGAAGAGGCGGATCCCTGTTCCACTTGTTAAAACGTTTGTTCAGCTCCGTGTCTGAACTCTCGATAATAAGGAAGGTGTTCCGCCAATCCTTCCATTTGTTTGCCTTACCTCTCGTCATGAGGTAACCCCTATGGCTTGTTAGTTGATACCAGCCGGTACCTCCCGACTTAGGGGTCCGGCTGAGATAGTTCATGTGGGCGAAAGCCTCAAAACTTGGCTCCACCCCGTTCAATTCGCACCCGGCCACATAGCCGAGTACGTTTACCCAAGAGTTGGGGGCTAACTGCCATAACCCCAGATCATACCCATCTAAAATCCGCTGAACAGCCGGATGTAATGGGAAGCGCAGTCCAGCTTTGATGGCCGCCACATAGCAGCCAAAGCAGCCATCACCATAGCTGGTACCAGCCGGCCAGACGACAGTATCTTCTGGATCCGGCACAAACAGTAAATACTCCGGGCCCATTTTGTGGTTAGCAATAAAGCTCGCCACGTTGTCTCGCATGGTTGCAATCCGGCCCCGGGGCACCCTGCAGTAGTAAGGGGCGTTTTCCTCTCTGTAAGAGGCGGACGGCTCTGCCCAATTATCCCCCTTCTCCACTGCATGAGAACTTCTCGCCTCTTGTAGGCGGCTATGCTTTTCTTCTGAGCCAGAAGAACTACTGTCAGAAGAGCTGGATTCGGACTCGTCCCCTGACGAGTCCGAAGAGGACGACTCCTCCCCTCTCCTAGAGGGGCCCGCCTCCTCTCCCTTAGAAGGAGCAGAAGGAAAATTAGACATGTCCACGGTTAGATGAGAAGGGAACACCTTGGTCCCTCTCTCAGAACTGTCAGCTTGACAGTCGCCTCGTTCTACATCTGGCGCCTGGTCAGATGTTTCGCTAAGGAGCACCCTTTGGGAGGAGCCGTCTGAGTTTGATATCATAGCAGTCTTTTTTGTTCTGGCCATCACGTTCTGCATAGACACAGATTCAGTCGGACTTTGTATAAAGGGCAAAGATGGGTCCAGAAAAGGGCAGGCGGCACTCCTAGTCCTAGATTCAGCCGTCCCCGGTGACCGGCTGATCACTAACTTAGGGCGTGTCGTGTGCTTCCATGGTGCCATTTCAAAAAATAAAAAGAAAATTAAGAGTAAGAGAACTGAGTTACCTGAACGGGTGACGGTTGATGAAGTCCTGGAAGTTCGGGTCAGTCGGCTTGTCAGAACAGGCGGTAGGCAGAAAAAGTCCGAAATGTCAGAGCAAGTTCAGGGGTCCGAATGTTCTCGCAAAAATTCTCAAATGTGAAAATGACCGAAGTCAGCACTTCCTTTTATAGGCGAAATGAGAAGGCGAAGGGTCGCTTCCGAATTCAAATTTGGGCGGGAAAATCTCTCGGCCGTCTGCAAGGTGACACCTGTAACGGGCCGTCGCCTGTCACCGTGCGACACCTGTCACAGGCGACACGTGACCAGTCGCGTGCCACCTGTGAGGGGCAAATGATTAGGGGATTTTTATCCACCAATCACCATCTGACAAGTGGACCAACCAGGTTCCGCCACGTGTCCTTCGCAAAGACCAACAGGAGCTTGCCACGTGTCAATCACAGATACGTCCTCCATGGACCACTTAAGACACGCCACGTGTCCACCCATGCCAAGTGGGACAACCGGCCATCAAGGCCCAATTCAGTCTAGAGGCCCGATCAGCCCTAGGTTTACCTTAAACCTAGAGAGTTGCACGCTTCCCAAGGCTATAAATACTCGATTAATCCTCATTAATAAAACAACAGAAGAGGACCGAATAATTAAGAGATCAAGCAGAGAAGAACAGACTTATTAACAACCGGCTAATCTCGCTAACGACGCAGATTACCAACACTAAGCACTCTCACCTAGAGAGATCTCATTACTTTACTTTCTGTATTGATTACTCCTTAATCAGGTACTAACTTGACCGTTGGAGGCGGAGCTCTCAGGAGTCTCCGTTATTTTGCAGGTACAGGCGTCCGGTTCCAGTCTCGGAATTGTAACTCTCCCGCAGGACATCAGAAAACCCCGAAACAAAACATATCAAACAAAACTTTTTGAATAGAATGAAAGTCAAATGCTTTCAACAAAGCTCGTTGAATCAAATTAAAGTCAAACGCACTCAAACAAAGCTTTTTTGAATAAAATGAAATTAAAACACATTTAAACTAAGCTTTTTGAATCAAATGAAAGTCAAACACATTCAAACATATTCAAACAAAGCTTTTTGAATCAAAGGAATCAGACACATTCAAACAAAGCTTTAAGAATCATGTGAAAGTCAAACACATTCAAAGAAAACGTTTTGAATCCAATGAAAGTCAAACGCATTTAACGAAGCTAATTGAATAAATGAAAGTCAAACACATTTAAACAAAGCTTTCGAAATCAAAGAAAATTCAAAGACATTCAAACAATGCTTTTTGAATCAAATAAAAGTCAAACACATTCGAACAAAGCTTTTTTAATCGAATAAAAGTCAAACGAATTCAACGAAGCTAATTGTATTAAATGAAACTAAAAAAATTCAGACAAGTCTTTTTGAATCAAATGAAAGTCAAACACATTCAAACAAAGCTTTTTGAGTTGAATGAAAGTAAAATGCACTAAATGAAGCCAATTGAATCAAATAAAAGTAAAACACATTCAAACAAATATTTTGAATCAAATGAAAGTCAACCACATTCATACAATGCTTTTTAAGTCAAATGAAAGTCAAACATATCAAACAAAGCTTTTTGAATCAAATGAAAGTCAAATGCTTTCAACGAAGCTCATTGAAGAAAATTAAAGTCAAACGCACTCAAACAAAGCGTTTTGAATCAAATGAAAGTCAAACACATTCTAACAAAGCTTTTTGCTTCGAATAAAAGTCAAGTGTATTCAAACAAAGTTTTTCAAATGAAAGAAAGTATAACAAATTAAAATAAAGCTTTTTCAATCAAAAGAGAGTCAAATACATTCAAACAAAGCTTTTTGAATGAAATGAAATTAAAAAACATTTAAACTAAGCTTTTTGAATAAAATGAAAGTCAAACACATTCAAATAAAGCTTTTTAAATGAAATGAAAGTTTAATTTAACACATTAAAACAAATCTTTTTCAATGAAATGAGAGTCAAATACATTCAAACAAAGCTTGTTGAATAAAATGAAATTAAAACACATTTAAACTAAGCTTTTTGAATCAAATGAAAGTCAAACACATTCAAACATATTCAAACAAAGCTTTTTGAATCAAATGAATCAGACACATTCAAACAAAGCTTTAAGAATCATGTGAAAGTCAAACACATTCAAACAAAACGTTTTGAATCCAATGAAAGTCAAACGCATTTAACGAAGCTAATTGAATAAATGAAAGTCAAACACATTTAAACAAAGCTTTCGAAATCAAAGAAAATTCAAAGACATTCAAACAATGCTTTTTGAATCAAATAAAAGTCAAACACATTCAAACAAAGCTTTTTTAATCGAATAAAAGTCAAACGAATTCAACGAAGCTAATTGTATTAAATGAAACTAAAAATCATTTAGACAAGTCTTTTTGAATCAAATGAAAGTCAAACACTTTCAAACAAAGCTTTTTTAGTTGAATGAAAGTCAAATGCACTAAATGAAGCCAATTGAATCAAATTAAAGTAAAACACATTCAAACTAATATTTTGAATCAAAAGAAAGTCAACCACATCCATACAATGCTTTTTAAATCAAATGAAAGTCAAACATATCAAACAAAGCTTTTTGAATAGAATGAAAGTCAAATGCTTTCAACGAAGCTCATTGAATCAAATTAAAGTCAAACGCACTCAAACAAAGCGTTTTGAATCAAATGAAAGTCAAACACATTCTAACAAAGCTTTTTGAATCGAATAAAAGTCAAGTGTATTCAAACAAAGTTTTTTAAATGAAAGAAAGTAAAACATATTAAAATAAAGCTTTTTCAATCAAAAGAGAGTCAAATACATTCAAACAAAGCTTTTTGAATGAAATGAAATTAAAAAATATTTAAACTACGCTTTTTGAATAAAATGAATGTCAAACACATTCAAACATATTCAAACAAAGCTTTTTAAATGAAATAAAAGTTTAATTTAACACATTACAACAAATCTTTTTCAATGAAATGAGAGTCAAATACATTTAAACAAAGCTTTTTGAATAAAATGAAATTAAAACACATTTAAACTAAGCTTTTTGAATCAAATGAAAGTCAAACACATTCAAACATATTCAAACAAAGCATTTTGAATCAAATGAATCAAACACATTCAAACAAAGCTTTAAGAATCATATGAAAGTCAAACACATTCAAACAAAACGTTTTGAATCCAATGAAAGTCAAATGCATTCAACGAAGCTAATTGAATCAAATGAAAGTCAAACACATTTAAACAAAGCTTTTAAATCAAAGAAAATTAAAAGACATTCAAACAATGCTTTTTGAATCAAATAAAAGTAAAACACATTCAAACAAAGATTTTTTAATCGAATAAAAGTCAAACGAATTCAACGAAGCTAATTGTATTAAATGAAACTCAATAACATTCAGACAAGTCTTTTTGAAACAAATGAAAGTCAAACACATTCAAACAAAGCTTGTTTAGTTGAATGAAAGTCAAATGCACTAAATGAAGCCAATTGAATCAAATTAAAGTAAAACACATTCAAACAAATATTTTGAATCAAATGAAAGTCAACCACATCCATACAATGCTTTTTAAATCAAGTGAAAGTCAAACATATCAAACAAAGCTTTTTGAATAGAATGAAAGTCAAATGCTTTCAACGAAGCTCATCGAATCAAATTAAAGTCAAACGCACTCAAACAAAGCGTTTTGAATCAAATGAAAGTCAAACACATTCTAACAAAGCTTTTTGAATCGAATAAAAGTCAAGTGTATTCAAACAAAGTTTTTCAAATGAAAGATGTAAAACATATTAAAATAAAGCTTTTTCAATCAAAAGAGAGTCAAATACATTCAAACAAAGCTTTTTGAATGAAATGAAATTAAAAAATATTTAAACTTCGCTTTTTGAATAAAATGAAAATCAAACACATTCAAACATATTCAAACAAAGCTTTTTAAATGAAATGAAAGTTTAATTTAACACATTAAAATAAAGCTTTTTCAATCAAAAGAGAGTCAAATACATTCAAACAAAGCTTTTTGAATAAATTGAAATTAAAACACATTTAAACTAAGCTTTTTGAATCAAATGAAAGTCAAACACATTCAAACATATTCAAACAAAGCATTTTGAAACAAATGAATCAAACACATTCTAACAAAGCTTTAAGAATCATATGAAAGTCAAACACATTCAAACAAAACGTTTTGAATCCAATGAAAGTCAAATGCATTCAACGAAGCTAATTGAATCAAATGAAAGTCAAACACATTTAAACAAAGCTTTCGAAATCAAAGAAAATTAAAAGACATTCAAACAATGCTTTTTGAATCAAATAAAAGTCAATCACATTCAAACAAAGATTTTTTAATCGAATAAAAGTCAAACGAATTCAACGAAGCTAATTGTATTAAATGAAACTCAATAACATTCAGACAAGTCTTTTTGAATCAAATGAAAGTCAAACACATTCAAACAAAGCTTTTTTAGTTGAATGAAAGTCAAATGCACTAAATGAAGCTAATTGAATTAAATTAAAGTAAAACACATTTAAACAAAAATTTTGAATCAAATGAAAAACAACCACATTCATACAATGCTTTTTAAATCAAATGAAAGTGAAACATATCAAACAAAACTTTTTGAATAGAATGAAAGTCAAATGCTTTCAACGAAGCTCGTTGAATCAAATTAAAGTCAAACGCACTCAAACAAAGCGTTTTGAATCAAATGAAAGTCAAACACATTCTAACAAAGCTTTTTGAATCGAATAAAAATCAAGTTTATTCAAACAAAGTTTTTCAAATGAAAGAAAGTTAAACATATTAAAATAAAGCTTTTTCAATCAAAAGAGAGTCAAATACATTCAAACCAAGCTTTTTGAATGAAATGAAATTAAAAAACATTTAAACTAAGCTTTTTGAATAAAATAAAAGTCAAACACATTCAAACATATTCAAACGAAGCTTTTTAAATGAAATGAAAGTTTAATTTAACATATTAAAACAAATCTTTTTCAATGAAATGAGAGTCAAATACATTCAAACAAAGCTTTTTGAATAAAATGAAATTAAAACACATTTAAACTAAGCTTTTTGAATCAAATGAAAGTCAAACACATTTAAACATATTCAAACAAAGCATTTTGAAACAAATGAATCAAACACATTCTAACAAAGCTTTAAGAGTCATATGAAAGTCAAACACATTCAAACAAAATGTTTTGAATCCAATGAAAGTCAAATGCATTCAACGAACCTAATTGAATCAAATGAAAGTCAAACACATTTAAACAAAGTTTTTGAAATCAAAGAAAATTAAAAGACATTCAAACAATGCTTTTTGAATCAAATAAAAGTCAAACACATTCAAACAAAGATTTTTTAATCGAATAAAAGTAAAACGAATTCAACGAAGCTTATTGTTTTAAATGAAACTCAAAAACATTCAGACAAGTCTTTTTGAATCAAATTAAACACATTCAAACAAAGCTTTTTTAGTTGAATGAAAGTCAAATGCACTAAATGAAGCCAATTGAATCAAATTAAAGTAAAACACATTCAAACTAATATTTTGAATCAAATGAAAGTCAACCACATCCATACAATGCTTTTTAAATCAAATGAAAGTCAAACATATCAAACAAAGCTTTTTGAATAAAATGAAAGTCAAATGCTTTCAACGAAGCTCATTGAATCAAATTAACGCCAAACGTACTCAAACAAAGCGTTTTGAATCAAATGAAAGTCAAACACATTCTAACAAAGCTTTTTGAATCGAATAAAAATCAAGTTTATTCAAACAAAGTTTTTCAAATGAAAGAAAGTTAAACATATTAAAATAAAGTTTTTTCAATCAAAAGAGAGTCAAATACATTCAAACAAAGCTTTTTGAATGAAATGAAATTAAAAAACATTTAAACTAAGCTTTTTGAATAAAATGAAAGTCAAACACATTCAAACATATTCAAACAAAGCTTTTTAAATGAAATGAAAGTTTAATTTAACACATTAAAACAAATCTTTTTCAATGAAATAAGAGTCACATACATTCAAACAACGCTTTTTGAATAAAATGAAATTAAAACACATTTAAACTAAGCTTTTTGAATCAAATGAAAGTCAAACACATTCAAACATATTCAAACAAAGCTTTTTAAATCAAATGAATCAGACACATTCAAACAAAGCTTTAAGAATCATATAAAAGTCAAACACATTCAAAGAAAACGTTTTGAATCCAATGAAAGTCAAACGCATTTAACGAAGCTAATTGAATAAATGAAAGTCAAACACATTTAAACAAAGCTTTCGAAATCAAAGAAAATTCAAAGACATTCAAACAATGCTTTTTGAATCAAATAAAAGTCAAACACATTCAAACAAAGCTTTTTTAATCGAATAAAAGTCAAACGAATTCAACGAAGCTAATTGTATTAAATGAAACTAAAAATCATTCAGACAAGTCTTTTTGAATCAAATGAAAGTCAAACACTTTCAAACAAAGCTTTTTTAGTTGAATGAAAGTCAAATGCACTAAATGAAGCCAATTGAATCAAATTAAAGTAAAACACATTCAAACTAATATTTTGAATCAAAAGAAAGTCAACCACATCCATACAATGCTTTTTAAATCAAATGAAAGTCAAACATATCAAACAAAGCTTTTTGAATAGAATGAAAGTCAAATGCTTTCAACGAAGCTCATTGAATCAAATTAAAGTCAAACGCACTCAAACAAAGCGTTTTGAATCAAATGAAAGTCAAACACATTCTAACAAAGCTTTTTGAATCGAATAAAAGTCAAGTGTATTCAAACAAAGTTTTTTAAATGAAAGAAAGTAAAACATATTAAAATAAAGCTTTTTCAATCAAAAGAGAGTCAAATACATTCAAACAAAGCTTTTTGAATGAAATGAAATTAAAAAATATTTAAACTACGCTTTTTAAATAAAATGAATGTCAAACACATTCAAACATATTCAAACAAAGCTTTTTAAATGAAATAAAAGTTTAATTTAACACATTACAACAAATCTTTTTCAATGAAATAAGAGTCAAATACATTTAAACAAAGCTTTTTGAATAAAATGAAATTAAAACACATTTAAACTAAGCTTTTTTTGATGTGGATCAAGAGGGAAATTCTTTTGAAGAGCCAATCATATTGGTTTTAAGGCCAATAGGGTTTGAGCTTGGAGTAAAGAATCAAGAATGGTTAACATGCGCAGCCATTGAAGAAGAAGTCAAGGTCCAGTTGGGTTCCGACGACGGCAGCGGCGGCGACGCGCCGATCTGGGTGCCACGCGCCGGCTCCCTAGCTCCGGCCTGAGTCCAGCTACACGTTGGTGGGGCGCGTGTCGATGATGGCAGCGCGTGAGACGGTGGTTCGGCGGCAGTACGAAAAGAAAGATTTTCCTAACTTAGTTTTTTCTAGAGTTTTTGCTTGCAAGTTTTTACCTTTCACTTGAAAGGGTTTTTCTTGGTTTAAGCAATTAGGAATCTTCTTAATTTCTGTTATTTTAGTTTAAAATAATTTCTAAGTCAATTAGGAATTGTTTTAAGAAGTTTTAGTTTAATTAGAACTAGTCTTATTACTAGTTTCCTAGTTCCATTAGAATTGGTTCTCCTATTCTATCTAGGATACTTGGGGATCAAGGCTAGGGTTTTTTCCTAGTTCGAATAGACTTAGGAATAGTTAGTTTTAGTCTATAAATAATGAAATTTTCGTGATTTTTCAGAACATTCGAAAATCATTAAAATTCAAGTTAATTGTTTGTTTTGCTTAATTGCTTACAAATTCTTTTGCTAGTTTTCAATTCAAGGAGTTGTTTTGATAATTAGAACGTTCAATTCTTAGTTCTAGGAGTAGTCTAAGTTTTGTTCATCAAAGTACTTAGTTCCAGGAGTGGTCTAGGTAATTTGAGAGGCGTTGAATTCGTTCCAGGAGTGGTCGTTTTCAAAGTCATATCCGGTTCGTTATTCTTAAGTTGTTCGATTTTCTTAGGAAATTCGAAGGGCTTGTGTTACTTGTGTGATTTTAGATTCTTTATTAAGTTAAGGGGTTTAAATCCACATCAAATTGGTATCAGAGCTTGTGTGATACCACATCAAATTGGTATCAGATTTCAGGGGTTTTTGATCGTTCAACAATTCGTTCATCAAATCGCACTTGTTCTCGGATAACCAGTTTTTCTGTCAACTTCAGAAGGCTCGTTCTCCTTCGTTACAAAGTCTTTTCAGGTGATTTTTTTTTTGATTTTGGGTGAAATTTTGTCTACTTTCTGCCTGTGAAATTTCGGAATTTTTCGAGTTCGTTTGCTATTAAACTGGACTGTTTTCCGAAACTGTGTCAGTTTTGGTCCGATTTAATACTTACTGCTCGTTGTGTGCGATTTTGTTCCAAGTTGTGTTGCGATTTTTGTGGGATATACCTGTGTGGATAAGGGTTCTTTTATTTCTGTTTTTTTTGTCTTATAATTATGGAGGAATCTTTGAGCAAACTCATGGATGAATTTGCAAGATTGCAAGATAATACGGAGGCACGTTTTAATGCTTTTTCACAACTATTGCTTGATAAAAAGAAAAAGAAGAAAAAACGGCATGATAGTGATAGTGATGCTTCTAGCAGTGATGATGATACCCATTATAATAAAAAGTTCGATGATAAAGGTATCAAGCTTGATGATTTTACGGGTCTAGGAAGCCCCGAAGATTTTCTTGAGTGGGCGAGACACTTAGAGAAAATTTCAGATTATAAAGGTTTTGATGATTCTCAGCGTTTCAAAATTGCTTATATACGACTCACTAAGAATGCGGGAATTTGGTTCGATAATTTAAAGACTCGACGTGCTAGAGCAGGGAAGGATAAGATCAAGACATGGACAGTTTTGAAGAAGAAGATGCGTTCTAAATACCTTCCACATGATTTCGAACAAATTCTATATGTGAAACTCACTATGTTGACACAAGATACTAAGAGTGTTAATGAATATATTGCTGAATTTGATAAACTAACCTCTCTTTGTGATTTGGAGGAGAAAGAACCATTGCGGATTGCTCGATTCCTTAAGGGTCTTAATCGACCTATTGCTAAGAAGATTGAATTGAGTACTTATGAGTCATTCAATGATGTGTGCAAACTAGCTTTAAAAATTGAAAGTCATTGGCTCGAAGATAAGAAGAGCACAAGTACAAAGAGTTTTGGTACCAAGTTCTCACAAGAGACCAAAACAAGCAAAACTTTCAAGCCTTTTAAACCGAGTTCCTACGAGTCTAAGGGAGAAAGCTCAACAAGTGGAGAAAAGAAATTTGTTAAGATATCTAAAGAAGAGTTCGAATCCCGAATTAGGTGTTTCAAATGTCAAGGAAAGGGACATAGGTCGGATCAATGTCCTTCCAAGAAAGCTCTCACAATAAGACAATACGAACAACAAGTAGAAGAAGAGAAACACATAGTTTTTGGGTGTGACGATGAGGAATCCGAAACTAAGGCAACAAGTAGTGAGGAAGAGAACGATGAGATTGATCCCGAAGATGATGAAAAAGTGCTTGTGTTAAGGAAGATCCTCCATGCCGAAGCAAACCCTAACAAATCTCAACGTGAAAACTTATTCCATACTCGTTGCAAAGTAGGAGATAGATCATGCAAGGTGATCATTGATAGTGGTTCATGTACTAATGTGGCGTCCACAGAGATGGTTACTAAGCTCAACCTTCCAACAAGAGTACATGAGAATCCTTACAAGTTGAGTTGGCTTGATGATTCTAAGGGACTTCATGTGAAGAAACAAGCCTTAGTAAGCTTTTCCATTGGCAATTACAAGGAAGAATTATGGTGCGATGTGATTCCTATGAGTGCTTGTCACGTTCTTTTAGGAAGACCATGGCAATTTGATCGACATGTTAAACATGATGGTGTGGCCAACACATATTCGGTCAAGGTGGGAAACAAGAGGTTCAAACTTATTCCTTTAACTATTATTCCATGCCGCGTTAAAGTTAAAGAGATGGAGGAAGATTGTCAAAAGGATAAGGAAGAGGAACATGTAGGTGCTAAAGAGCTCGAAGAAAAGGTGAGTGAAACAATTGATGTTCCAATTGTGTGTGACGTTGTTCAAGATCAGATTATTCATAATGATCTACCAATGGTGTTGTATATTTGGAGTAACACTCGAAATACACAAGGGATAAACCAAGGGATAGATAAGGCTAAAGAACCAAAGGCTTCTTAGATAAAGTCACACCACTAAGAAACGTTTTGGATTCCTAAGATCACAAGCCAACTAGTAGCCTAAACTAGCTAACTAAGCAAAGGAAACGAAATTCCAAATCCAAGAATTTCAGGTTTTTGTTTCTAATCCAAGAAACGAATGTAAGACAAGTCTTTTTTGTTTGCAATAATCTGATTTTTTCATTCACATTTGCTTGCTATTTATAGTGAACAAGCATCCTTAAGTACAAGCTAACTTAAGTGACTTTTCAGCTCACTTGTTACACGCCTAAAGCTAAGTACAATTCAGCTTTTGTTGTCTAGATACATTAATAAAAGAAGCCTTACTTAACTAGATACATCAAAGAGAAAATGGTGGTTTGTAACCTCCAAATAAAATCAGAAATAAGAGAGTATAACTCCCCCTTGATTCACGCCCAACAAAGCAGCAACTTGGAGGTGTAACAGCTCCCCTTTTCACGCCCAATTCAAGCAGCAAGTGAAGTGTAACTCCTCCTTGTTTCAAGCCTTGAATTAAGCTTGAATGTATGTGGTCAAGGATGTACTTGGACGCCTCTTGAATGTACCAGTTGCTGGCTGAAGTAAACGGCCACTTGAAGACTCAATTGAAAGCTTGTAACTCCTTAATGATGCTGGTTGTAACACCCAAGTTAAAGCCTTGAAATTCCTTTGAAAAGAATTTCGGATTCCATGCTTCGTTCACAAGCTTAAATGGCTGCCGTCTTGATGTATCTTGCACTTGTACTTTGTGTGAATGTGACATTATATTTTCGAACTATAATCAGCTAAAAATAACTAAGAAAAATATAACTAATTTGCAAACTTAAAATAAGACTAAAGTTTACAATTTATTCAAAGCATAAAAAGAACTAGAATAAACTAGTTAATAAGAACAACAAGAAATTCAAGGGGTTGAATATCTTGCTGCCCAAGGATAGAATGCATAGCACCAAAACATGATGCTACGTCTTGAACCATCGAAATGTCCATAACCAAGTTGTTAGGCTTGGCTACAACATTCCCCCCTTCTTGAAAAGAGTTTGCCCTCAAACTCGGCAACTCTTCAAACTCATCATAGTAAAGCATCTCTTCCCATTGCTTGGGACGTTTAGTAGCCAAAGACCGCAGCAAGGATCCCAAAGTTCTATTAGTCACTTCGGTTTGACCAACTGTTTGAGGATGACTTGAAGTGCTAAAGTTCAATTTCGTGCCCATCTTCCTCCATAAAGTAAGCCAAAAATGACTTAGAAATTTTGGATCACGATCACTCACCATGGATTTAGGTACACCATGTAAACGAACAATCTCATTGAAAAACAAGTTAGCAACATGAGTAACATCATAAGCTGCATAGGCTGGTTTGTTTGGGAGCATTGATCCGGGAACAAGATCAATTTTGTGTTGTATGTCACGTTTTGGGGGTAAGCCATGGGGAATGTCTTCGGGGAAAACATAGGAAAAGGTTTTGAGAAGAGGGGTGAGGAGTGGGTGTGGCTCTTCTTGTGACGGTTTGGAAGGGACATCAAGTTGGCTTAAAATGAATGGTTTGTGAGCTTTATACTCATGCAATTCTGATTTTATGAGAGTGGTAAGGTAAGTAGGGGGTGTGGATATGGGGTGACCGTTTTTGAGGTTTAGGGGGGTAAGAAGTATTTTCCGTCCATCCTTAGTGAAGGAATATGTGTTTTTATACCCATCATGCATCACACGCCTATCAAATAACCAAGGTCTACCAAGTAAAATATGACATGCATTCATAGGTATAACATCACACCACAATTCTTCTTCATAAGTTTTACCAATGCTAAATGATAACAAGACTTGTTGTGTTACTTGAATCCCTTTACCATGATTTAGCCATTGAATCACATAAGGTTTAGGGTGAGGAACGGTTTTAAGTTTCAGCTTGTCTATCATTACTTGTGAAGCTACATTGGTACAACTACCTCCATCAATAATCAATGAACATACCTTTCCACCAATGGTGCAACGAGTGTGAAAGATTGACTCACGTTGCAAACTTCCTTCTTTGCCAACCATATTGCTTAGTGTGCGTCGAACCACCAAGCATTCTCCTTCGTCTGGTCCAAGACACGCATACTCATCATTCTCCTCAAGGTTGCTGTCCACTTCATTTTCTAATTCATCCTCCTCTTCATGCTCAATCAAAGTGACAATCCTTTTATTTGGACAATCACTAGCCAAATGTCCAAGGCCTTGACACCGAAAACATCTTCTTGGGGCTGGTTTTGGGTTGGAATTTTGGGTGTTTTGTGAAGGTGGTTTAGAAGTAGGCTGATTGGACGTTGGGTTTAAAGGTGGGAAATTGGATGTTTGCTTTTTTTGGGGAAATGAGGTTTGAGATGCAAAACGTGATGATTCACTTTTGCCTCTTGCTTTTTGTTGCTGCTCAATCTTATGTGCTAAGATAATGAGCTCTTCAAGGGTAGAGTAAGGATGTAGTTCGGCCACATTGGCTATTTTTGGGTCAAGCCCTCCCAAAAAGCGCACCAATGTTTGAGGTTCATCTTCCTCTACTCCACATTTCATGACAAATCCTTCAAATTCCCTAGCATATTCTTCTACTGATTTTGTACCTTGTTTGAGGTTGTGGAACTTGGAAAAGTTTTCTTGCACATAGTATGTGGGAAGAAACTTTTGTTTCAGCAACTTCTTCATCTTGATCCACGATCTCACTTTCTCTTTGTCTTGCCTTTCCCTTTTGGCACACACGCTAGCCCACCAAGTTGAGGCATATTTTCTCAACTTCAAGGCTACAATTTTCACCTTCTTTTCTTCCGGTGTTTGCTTGTAATCAAACACTCTCTCCACCGTTCTAAGCCATTCTACAAACTCATCAGCATCGAGTTTGCCATCATACTCCGGAATGTCAGCCTTAATGTCATTGTTAGGCCGTGACCTTTCTCTTTCATGATAAGATCTATCATTGTGATTGAAATTAGATTCACTCACTTCTTCATCACTATGATTGGTAAAACCCTCTTTTTGATGGCGCAACTTAATAGAAAGGTCTCTTAACTGACCTTGCAAATATTGCATTCGTTGCTCCATATCTTCTTTCTCTTGTGCAACCTTATTGACATATTCTTGCCAATTAGGGGGTGGGATGTCGGCCATGGTTTGTGTTTGGGTATGTGTTTGGGGTATTGTGTTTGGGTATTTGTTTGCTAGACACCCCTCCTTCTAGCGCCAAATGTTGTATATTTGGAGTAACACTCGAAATACACAAGGGATAAACCAAGGGATAGATAAGGCTAAAGAACCAAAGGCTTCTTAGATAAAGTCACACCACTAAGAAACGTTTTGGATTCCTAAGATCACAAGCCAACTAGTAGCCTAAACTAGCTAACTAAGCAAAGGAAACGAAATTCCAAATCCAAGAATTTCAGGTTTTTGTTTCTAATCCAAGAAACGAATGTAAGACAAGTCTTTTTTGTTTGCAATAATCTGATTTTTTCATTCACATTTGCTTGCTATTTATAGTGAACAAGCATCCTTAAGTACAAGCTAACTTAAGTGACTTTTCAGCTCACTTGTTACACGCCTAAAGCTAAGTACAATTCAGCTTTTGTTGTCTAGATACATTAATAAAAGAAGCCTTACTTAACTAGATACATCAAAGAGAAAATGGTGGTTTGTAACCTCCAAATAAAATCAGAAATAAGAGAGTATAACTCCCCCTTGATTCACGCCCAACAAAGCAGCAACTTGGAGGTGTAACAGCTCCCCTTTTCACGCCCAATTCAAGCAGCAAGTGAAGTGTAACTCCTCCTTGTTTCAAGCCTTGAATTAAGCTTGAATGTATGTGGTCAAGGATGTACTTGGACGCCTCTTGAATGTACCAGTTGCTGGCTGAAGTAAACGGCCACTTGAAGACTCAATTGAAAGCTTGTAACTCCTTAATGATGCTGGTTGTAACACCCAAGTTAAAGCCTTGAAATTCCTTTGAAAAGAATTTCGGATTCCATGCTTCGTTCACAAGCTTAAATGGCTGCCGTCTTGATGTATCTTGCACTTGTACTTTGTGTGAATGTGACATTATATTTTCGAACTATAATCAGCTAAAAATAACTAAGAAAAATATAACTAATTTGCAAACTTAAAATAAGACTAAAGTTTACAATTTATTCAAAGCATAAAAAGAACTAGAATAAACTAGTTAATAAGAACAACAAGAAATTCAAGGGGTTGAATATCTTGCTGCCCAAGGATAGAATGCATAGCACCAAAACATGATGCTACGTCTTGAACCATCGAAATGTCCATAACCAAGTTGTTAGGCTTGGCTACAACAAATGGTGGTGTCGGAAAAGGTTTTTGATACTATTGAGGAGCCATTCGTGAATCAAGATAATAATTTAATGGTTTCTTTAGAAGTGGTGGATTCATTAGGCATGCATAAAGAGAAGAAATTGTTAGTCATACATGAGAAAAATATCATGAAGCCTAAAGTGTTCTTATGGTCAACTTCGAAGACCAAGGACCAAATTGAGAATTGGTTGTTTCTAAAATATTGCCTTGCTCGTGGTGATGTTGTTACATTGCTTAAAATTGCTAGCGTTGAGGTAATAGTTCTTTTGGCTTGTATTCGTCGAATTTGGATGGTTTCATGGAATTGTTCTCCTTACATGGATGATGCGAATTTGAGGACAAATTCTTTTGAAGAGGGGGAGAATGATGTGGATCAAGAGGGAAATTCTTTTGAAGAGCCAATCATATTGGTTTTAAGGCCAATAGGGTTTGAGCTTGGAGTAAAGAATCAAGAATGGTTAACATGCGCAGCCATTGAAGAAGAAGTCAAGGTCCAGTTGGGTTCCGACGACGGCAGCGGCGGCGACGCGCCGATCTGGGTGCCACGCGCCGGCTCCCTAGCTCCGGCCTGAGTCCAGCTACACGTTGGTGGGGCGCGTGTCGATGATGGCAGCGCGTGAGACGGTGGTTCGGCGGCAGTACGAAAAGAAAGATTTTCCTAACTTAGTTTTTTCTAGAGTTTTTGCTTGCAAGTTTTTACCTTTCACTTGAAAGGGTTTTTCTTGGTTTAAGCAATTAGGAATCTTCTTAATTTCTGTTATTTTAGTTTAAAATAATTTCTAAGTCAATTAGGAATTGTTTTAAGAAGTTTTAGTTTAATTAGAACTAGTCTTATTACTAGTTTCCTAGTTCCATTAGAATTGGTTCTCCTATTCTATCTAGGATACTTGGGGATCAAGGCTAGGGTTTTTTCCTAGTTCGAATAGACTTAGGAATAGTTAGTTTTAGTCTATAAATAATGAAATTTTCGTGATTTTTCAGAACATTCGAAAATCATTAAAATTCAAGTTAATTGTTTGTTTTGCTTAATTGCTTACAAATTCTTTTGCTAGTTTTCAATTCAAGGAGTTGTTTTGATAATTAGAACGTTCAATTCTTAGTTCTAGGAGTAGTCTAAGTTTTGTTCATCAAAGTACTTAGTTCCAGGAGTGGTCTAGGTAATTTGAGAGGCGTTGAATTCGTTCCAGGAGTGGTCGTTTTCAAAGTCATATCCGGTTCGTTATTCTTAAGTTGTTCGATTTTCTTAGGAAATTCGAAGGGCTTGTGTTACTTGTGTGATTTTAGATTCTTTATTAAGTTAAGGGGTTTAAATCCACATCATTTTTGAATCAAATGAAAGTCAAACACATTCAAACATATTCAAACAAAGCATTTTGAATCAAATGAATCAAACACATTCAAACAAAGCTTTAAGAATCATATGAAAGTCAAACACATTCAAACAAAACGTTTTGAATCCAATGAAAGTCAAATGCATTCAACGAAGCTAATTGAATCAAATGAAAGTCAAACACATTTAAACAAAGCTTTTGAAATCAAAGAAAATTAAAAGACATTCAAACAATGCTTTTTGAATCAAATAAAAGTCAAACACATTCAAACAAAGATTTTTTAATCGAATAAAAGTCAAACGAATTCAACGAAGCTAATTGTATTAAATGAAACTCAATAACATTCAGACAAGTCTTTTTGAATCAAATGAAAGTCAAACACATTCAAACAAAGCTTGTTTAGTTGAATGAAAGTCAAATGCACTAAATGAAGCCAATTGAATCAAATTAAAGTAAAACACATTCAAACTAATATTTTGAATCAAAAGAAAGTCAACCACATCCATACAATGCTTTTTAAATCAAATGAAAGTCAAACATATCAAACAAAGCTTTTTGAATAGAATGAAAGTCAAATGCTTTCAACGAAGCTCATTGAATCAAATTAAAGTCAAACGCACTCAAACAAAGCGTTTTGAATCAAATGAAAGTCAAACACATTCTAACAAAGCTTTTTGAATCGAATAAAAGTCAAGTGTATTCAAACAAAGTTTTTTAAATGAAAGAAAGTAAAACATATTAAAATAAAGCTTTTTCAATCAAAAGAGAGTCAAATACATTCAAACAAAGCTTTTTGAATGAAATGAAATTAAAAAATATTTAAACTACGCTTTTTAAATAAAATGAATGTCAAACACATTCAAACATATTCAAACAAAGCTTTTTAAATGAAATAAAAGTTTAATTTAACACATTACAACAAATCTTTTTCAATGAAATAAGAGTCAAATACATTTAAACAAAGCTTTTTGAATAAAATGAAATTAAAACACATTTAAACTAAGCTTTTTGAATCAAATGAAAGTCAAACACATTCAAACATATTCAAACAAAGCATTTTGAATCAAATGAATCAAACACATTCAAACAAAGCTTTAAGAATCATATGAAAGTCAAACACATTCAAACAAAACGTTTTGAATCCAATGAAAGTCAAATGCATTCAACGAAGCTAATTGAATCAAATGAAAGTCAAACACATTTAAACAAAGCTTTTGAAATCAAAGAAAATTAAAAGACATTCAAACAATGCTTTTTGAATCAAATAAAAGTCAAACACATTCAAACAAAGATTTTTTAATCGAATAAAAGTCAAACGAATTCAACGAAGCTAATTGTATTAAATGAAACTCAATAACATTCAGACAAGTCTTTTTGAATCAAATGAAAGTCAAACACATTCAAACAAAGCTTGTTTAGTTGAATGAAAGTCAAATGCACTAAATGAAGCCAATTGAATCAAATTAAAGTAAAACACATTCAAACAAATATTTTGAATCAAATGAAAGTCAACCACATCCATACAATGCTTTTTAAATCAAGTGAAAGTAAAACATATCAAACAAAGCTTTTTGAATAGAATGAAAGTCAAATGCTTTCAACGAAGCTCATTGAATCAAATTAAAGTTAAACGCACTCAAACAAAGCGTTTTGAATCAAATGAAAGTCAAACACATTCTAACAAAGCTTTTTGAATCGAATAAAAGTCAAGTGTAATCAAACAAAGTTTTTCAAATGAAAGAAAGTAAAACATATTAAAATTAAGCTTTTTCAATCAAAAGAGAGTCAAATACATTCAAACAAAGCTTTTTGAATGAAATGAAATTAAAAAACACTTAAACTAAGCTTTTTGAATAAAATGAAAGTCAAACACATTCAAACAAAGGTTTTTAAATGAAATGAAAGTTTAATTTAACACATTAAAACAAATCTTTTTCAATGAAATGAGAGTCAAATACATTCAAAATAAGATTTTTGAATAAAATGAAATTAAAACACATTTAAACTAAGCTTTTTGAATCAAATGAAAGTCAAACACATTCAAACATATTCAAACAAAGCTTTTTGAATCAAATGAATCAGACACATTCAAACAAAGCTTTAAGAATCATGTGAAAGTCAAACACATTCAAAGAAAACGTTTTGAATCCAATGAAAGTCAAACGCATTTAACGAAGCTAATTGAATAAATGAAAGTCAAACACATTTAAACAAAGCTTTTGAAATCAAAGAAAATTAAAAGACATTCAAACAATGCTTTTTGAATCAAATAAAAGTCAAACACATTCAAACAAAGATTTTTTAATCGAATAAAAGTCAAACGAATTCAACGAAGCTAATTGTATTAAATGAAACTCAATAACATTCAGACAAGTCTTTTTGAATCAAATGAAAGTCAAACACATTCAAACAAAGCTTGTTTAGTTGAATGAAAGTCAAATGCACTAAATGAAGCCAATTGAATCAAATTAAAGTAAAACACATTCAAACAAATATTTTGAATCAAATGAAAGTCAACCACATCCATACAATGCTTTTTAAATCAAGTGAAAGTAAAACATATCAAACAAAGCTTTTTGAATAGAATGAAAGTCAAATGCTTTCAACGAAGCTCATTGAATCAAATTAAAGTTAAACGCACTCAAACAAAGCGTTTTGAATCAAATGAAAGTCAAACACATTCTAACAAAGCTTTTTGAATCGAATAAAAGTCAAGTGTAATCAAACAAAGTTTTTCAAATGAAAGAAAGTAAAACATATTAAAATAAAGCTTTTTCAATCAAAAGAGAGTCAAATACATTCAAACAAAGCTTTTTGAATGAAATGAAATTAAAAAACACTTAAACTAAGCTTTTTGAATAAAATGAAAGTCAAACACATTCAAACAAAGGTTTTTAAATGAAATGAAAGTTTAATTTAACACATTAAAACAAATCTTTTTCAATGAAATGAGAGTCAAATACATTGAAACAAAGCTTTTTGAATAAAATGAAATTAAAACACATTTAAACTAAGCTTTTTGAATCAAATGAAAGTCAAACACATTCAAACATATTCAAACAAAGCATTTTGAATCAAATGAATCAAACACATTCAAACAAAGCTTTAAGAATCATATGAAAGTCAAACACATTCAAACAAAACGTTTTGAATCCAATGAAAGTCAAATGCATTCAACGAAGCTAATTGAATCAAATGAAAGTCAAACACATTTAAACAAAGCTTTTGAAATCAAAGAAAATTAAAAGACATTCAAACAATGCTTTTTGAATCAAATAAAAGTCAAACACATTCAAACAAAGATTTTTTAATCGAATAAAAGTCAAACGAATTCAACGAAGCTAATTGTATTAAATGAAACTCAATAACATTCAGACAAGTCTTTTTGAATCAAATGAAAGTCAAACACATTCAAACAAAGCTTGTTTAGTTGAATGAAAGTCAAATGCACTAAATGAAGCCAATTGAATCAAATTAAAGTAAAACACATTCAAACAAATATTTTGAATCAAATGAAAGTCAACCACATCCATACAATGCTTTTTAAATCAAGTGAAAGTAAAACATATCAAACAAAGCTTTTTGAATAGAATGAAAGTCAAATGCTTTCAACGAAGCTCATTGAATCAAATTAAAGTTAAACGCACTCAAACAAAGCGTTTTGAATCAAATGAAAGTCAAACACATTCTAACAAAGCTTTTTGAATCGAATAAAAGTCAAGTGTAATCAAACAAAGTTTTTCAAATGAAAGAAAGTAAAACATATTAAAATAAAGCTTTTTCAATCAAAAGAGAGTCAAATACATTCAAACAAAGCTTTTTGAATGAAATGAAATTAAAAAACACTTAAACTAAGCTTTTTTAATAAAATGAAAGTCAAACACATTCAAACAAAGGTTTTTAAATGAAATGAAAGTTTAATTTAACACATTAAAACAAATCTTTTTCAATGAAATGAGAGTCAAATACATTCAAAATAAGATTTTTGAATAAAATGAAATTAAAACACATTTAAACTAAGCTTTTTGAATCAAATGAAAGTCAAACACATTCAAACATATTCAAACAAAGCTTTTTGAATCAAATGAATCAGACACATTCAAACAAAGCTTTAAGAATCATGTGAAAGTCAAACACATTCAAAGAAAACGTTTTGAATCCAATGAAAGTCAAACGCATTTAACGAAGCTAATTGAATAAATGAAAGTCAAACACATTTAAACAAAGCTTTTGAAATCAAAGAAAATTAAAAGACATTCAAACAATGCTTTTTGAATCAAATAAAAGTCAAACACATTCAAACAAAGATTTTTTAATCGAATAAAAGTCAAACGAATTCAACGAAGCTAATTGTATTAAATGAAACTCAATAACATTCAGACAAGTCTTTTTAAATCAAATGAAAGTCAAACACATTCAAACAAAGCTTGTTTAGTTGAATGAAAGTCAAATGCACTAAATGAAGCCAATTGAATCAAATTAAAGTAAAACACATTCAAACAAATATTTTGAATCAAATGAAAGTCAACCACATCCATACAATGCTTTTTAAATCAAGTGAAAGTAAAACATATCAAACAAAGCTTTTTGAATAGAATGAAAGTCAAATGCTTTCAACGAAGCTCATTGAATCAAATTAAAGTTAAACGCACTCAAACAAAGCGTTTTGAATCAAATGAAAGTCAAACACATTCTAACAAAGCTTTTTGAATCGAATAAAAGTCAAGTGTAATCAAACAAAGTTTTTCAAATGAAAGAAAGTAAAACATATTAAAATAAAGCTTTTTCAATCAAAAGAGAGTCAAATACATTCAAACAAAGCTTTTTGAATGAAATGAAATTAAAAAACACTTAAACTAAGCTTTTTGAATAAAATGAAAGTCAAACACATTCAAACAAAGGTTTTTAAATGAAATGAAAGTTTAATTTAACACATTAAAACAAATCTTTTTCAATGAAATGAGAGTCAAATACATTGAAACAAAGCTTTTTGAATAAAATGAAATTAAAACACATTTAAACTAAGCTTTTTGAATCAAATGAAAGTCAAACACATTCAAACATATTCAAACAAAGCATTTTGAATCAAATGAATCAAACACATTCAAACAAAGCTTTAAGAATCATATGAAAGTCAAACACATTCAAACAAAACGTTTTGAATCCAATGAAAGTCAAATGCATTCAACGAAGCTAATTGAATCAAATGAAAGTCAAACACATTTAAACAAAGCTTTTGAAATCAAAGAAAATTAAAAGACATTCAAACAATGCTTTTTGAATCAAATAAAAGTCAAACACATTCAAACAAAGATTTTTTAATCGAATAAAAGTCAAACGAATTCAACGAAGCTAATTGTATTAAATGAAACTCAATAACATTCAGACAAGTCTTTTTGAATCAAATGAAAGTCAAACACATTCAAACAAAGCTTGTTTAGTTGAATGAAAGTCAAATGCACTAAATGAAGCCAATTGAATCAAATTAAAGTAAAACACATTCAAACAAATATTTTGAATCAAATGAAAGTCAACCACATCCATACAATGCTTTTTAAATCAAGTGAAAGTAAAACATATCAAACAAAGCTTTTTGAATAGAATGAAAGTCAAATGCTTTCAACGAAGCTCATTGAATCAAATTAAAGTTAAACGCACTCAAACAAAGCGTTTTGAATCAAATGAAAGTCAAACACATTCTAACAAAGCTTTTTGAATCGAATAAAAGTCAAGTGTAATCAAACAAAGTTTTTCAAATGAAAGAAAGTAAAACATATTAAAATAAAGCTTTTTCAATCAAAAGAGAGTCAAATACATTCAAACAAAGCTTTTTGAATGAAATGAAATTAAAAAACACTTAAACTAAGCTTTTTGAATAAAATGAAAGTCAAACACATTCAAACAAAGGTTTTTAAATGAAATGAAAGTTTAATTTAACACATTAAAACAAATCTTTTTCAATGAAATGAGAGTCAAATACATTCAAAATAAGATTTTTGAATAAAATGAAATTAAAACACATTTAAACTAAGCTTTTTGAATCAAATGAAAGTCAAACACATTCAAACATATTCAAACAAAGCTTTTTGAATCAAATGAATCAGACACATTCAAACAAAGCTTTAAGAATCATGTGAAAGTCAAACACATTCAAAGAAAACGTTTTGAATCCAATGAAAGTCAAACGCATTTAACGAAGCTAATTGAATAAATGAAAGTCAAACACATTTAAACAAAGCTTTTGAAATCAAAGAAAATTAAAAGACATTCAAACAATGCTTTTTGAATCAAATAAAAGTCAAACACATTCAAACAAAGATTTTTTAATCGAATAAAAGTCAAACGAATTCAACGAAGCTAATTGTATTAAATGAAACTCAATAACATTCAGACAAGTCTTTTTGAATCAAATGAAAGTCAAACACATTCAAACAAAGCTTGTTTAGTTGAATGAAAGTCAAATGCACTAAATGAAGCCAATTGAATCAAATTAAAGTAAAACACATTCAAACAAATATTTTGAATCAAATGAAAGTCAACCACATCCATACAATGCTTTTTAAATCAAGTGAAAGTAAAACATATCAAACAAAGCTTTTTGAATAGAATGAAAGTCAAATGCTTTCAACGAAGCTCATTGAATCAAATTAAAGTTAAACGCACTCAAACAAAGCGTTTTGAATCAAATGAAAGTCAAACACATCCTAACAAAGCTTTTTGAATCGAATAAAAGTCAAGTGTAATCAAACAAAGTTTTTCAAATGAAAGAAAGTAAAACATATTAAAATAAAGCTTTTTCAATCAAAAGAGAGTCAAATACATTCAAACAAAGCTTTTTGAATGAAATGAAATTAAAAAACACTTAAACTAAGCTTTTTGAATAAAATGAAAGTCAAACACATTCAAACAAAGGTTTTTAAATGAAATGAAAGTTTAATTTAACACATTAAAACAAATCTTTTTCAATGAAATGAGAGTCAAATACATTCAAAATAAGATTTTTGAATAAAATGAAATTAAAACACATTTAAACTAAGCTTTTTGAATCAAATGAAAGTCAAACACATTCAAACATATTCAAACAAAGCTTTTTGAATCAAATGAATCAGACACATTCAAACAAAGCTTTAAGAATCATGTGAAAGTCAAACACATTCAAAGAAAACGTTTTGAATCCAATGAAAGTCAAACGCATTTAACGAAGCTAATTGAATAAATGAAAGTCAAACACATTTAAACAAAGCTTTCGAAATCAAAGAAAATTCAAAGACATTCAAACAATGCTTTTTGAATCAAATAAAAAGTCAAACACATTCAAACAAAGCTTTTTTAATCGAATAAAAGTCAAACGAATTCAACGAAGCTAATTGTATTAAATGAAACTAAAAAACATTCAGACAAGTCTTTTTGAATCAAATGAAAGTCAAACACATTCAAACAAAGCTTTTTGAGTTGAAAGAAAGTAAAATGCACTAAATGAAGCCAATTGAATCAAATTAAAGTATAACACATACAAACAAATTTTTTGAATTAAATGAAAGTCAACCACATTCATACAATGCTTTTTAAATCAAATAAAAGTCAAACATATCAAACAAAGCTTTTTGAATCGAGTTAAAGTCAATTGCATTCAACGAAGCTTATTGAATCCATTGAAAGTGAAACGCACTCAAATAAAGCGTTTTGAATCAAATGAAAGTCAAACACATTCAAACAAAGCTTTTTGAATCGAATAAAAGTCAAGTGTATTCAAACAAAGTTTTTCAAATGAAATGAAAGATAAACATATTAAAATAAAACTTTTTCAATCAAATGAGAGTCAAATACATTCACACAAAGCTTTTTGAATGAAATTAAATTCAAAACATTTAAACTAAGCTTTTTGAATAAAATGAAAGTCAAACAAATTCAAACATATTCTATCAAAGCTTTTTAAATGAAATGAAAGTTTAACACATTAAAACAAATCTTTTACAATGAAATGAGAGTCAAAAACATTCAAACAAAGCTTTTTGAATAATATGAAATTAAAACACATTTAAACTAAGCTTTTTGAATCAAATGAAAGTCAAACACATTCAAACATATTCAAACAAAGCATTTTGAAACAAATGAATCAAACACATTCTAACAAAGCTTTAAGAATCATATGAAAGTCAAACACATTCAAACAAAACGTTTTGAATCCAATGAAAGTCAAATGCATTCAACGAAGCTAATTGAATCAAATGAAAGTCAAACACATTTAAACAAAGCTTTTGAAATCAAAGAAAATTAAAAGACATTCAAACAATGCTTTTTGAATCAAATAAAAGTCAAACACATTCAAACAAAGATTTTTTAATCGAATAAAAGTCAAACGAATTCAACGAAGCTAATTGTATTAAATGAAACCCAATAACATTCAGACAAGTCTTTTTGAATCAAATGAAAGTTAAACACATTCAAACAAAGCTTGTTTAGTTGAATGAAAGTCAAATGCACTAAATGAAGCCAATTGAATCAAATTAAAGTAAAACACATTCAAACAAATATTTTGAATCAAATGAAAGTCAACCACATCCATACAATGCTTTTTAAATCAAGTGAAAGTAAAACATATCAAACAAAGCTTTTTGAATAGAATGAAAGTCAAATGCTTTCAACGAAGCTCATTGAATCAAATTAAAGTTAAACGCACTCAAACAAAGCGTTTTGAATCAAATGAAAGTCAAACACATTCTAACAAAGCTTTTTGAATCGAATAAAAGTCAAGTGTAATCAAACAAAGTTTTTCAAATGAAAGAAAGTAAAACATATTAAAATAAAGCTTTTTCAATCAAAAGAGAGTCAAATACATTCAAACAAAGCTTTTTGAATGAAATGAAATAAAAAAACACTTAAACTAAGCTTTTTGAATAAAATGAAAGTCAAACACATTCAAACAAAGGTTTTTAAATGAAATGAAAGTTTAATTTAACACATTAAAACAAATCTTTTTCAATGAAATGAGAGTCAAATACATTCAAAATAAGATTTTTGAATAAAATGAAATTAAAACACATTTAAACTAAGCTTTTTGAATCAAATGAAAGTCAAACACATTCAAACATATTCAAACAAAGCTTTTTGAATCAAATGAATCAGACACATTCAAACAAAGCTTTAAGAATCATGTGAAAGTCAAACACATTCAAAGAAAACGTTTTGAATCCAATGAAAGTCAAACGCATTTAACGAAGCTAATTGAATAAATGAAAGTCAAACACATTTAAACAAAGCTTTCGAAATCAAAGAAAATTCAAAGACATTCAAACAATGCTTTTTGAATCAAATAAAAAGTCAAACACATTCAAACAAAGCTTTTTTAATCGAATAAAAGTCAAACGAATTCAACGAAGCTAATTGTATTAAATGAAACTAAAAAACATTCAGACAAGTCTTTTTGAATCAAATGAAAGTCAAACACATTCAAACAAAGCTTTTTGAGTTGAAAGAAAGTAAAATGCACTAAATGAAGCCAATTGAATCAAATTAAAGTATAACACATACAAACAAATTTTTTGAATTAAATGAAAGTCAACCACATTCATACAATGCTTTTTAAATCAAATAAAAGTCAAACATATCAAACAAAGCTTTTTGAATCGAGTTAAAGTCAATTGCATTCAACGAAGCTTATTGAATCCAATGAAAGTGAAACGCACTCAAATAAAGCGTTTTGAATCAAATGAAAGTCAAACACATTCAAACAAAGCTTTTTGAATCGAATAAAAGTCAAGTGTATTCAAACAAAGTTTTTCAAATGAAATGAAAGATAAACATATTAAAATAAAACTTTTTCAATCAAATGAGAGTCAAATACATTCACACAAAGCTTTTTGAATGAAATTAAATTCAAAACATTTAAACTAAGCTTTTTGAATAAAATGAAAGTCAAACAAATTCAAACATATTCTATCAAAGCTTTTTAAATGAAATGAAAGTTTAACACATTAAAACAAATCTTTTACAATGAAATGAGAGTCAAAAACATTCAAACAAAGCTTTTTGAATAATATGAAATTAAAACACATTTAAACTAAGCTTTTTGAATCAAATGAAAGTCAAACACATTCAAACATATTCAAACAAAGCATTTTGAAACAAATGAATCAAACACATTCTAACAAAGCTTTAAGAATCATATGAAAGTCAAACACATTCAAACAAAACGTTTTGAATCCAATGAAAGTCAAATGCATTCAACGAAGCTAATTGAATCAAATGAAAGTCAAACACATTTAAACAAAGCTTTTGAAATCAAAGAAAATTAAAAGACATTCAAACAATGCTTTTTGAATCAAATAAAAGTCAAACACATTCAAACAAAGATTTTTTAATCGAATAAAAGTCAAACGAATTCAACGAAGCTAATTGTATTAAATGAAACCCAATAACATTCAGACAAGTCTTTTTGAATCAAATGAAAGTTAAACACATTCAAACAAAGCTTGTTTAGTTGAATGAAAGTCAAATGCACTAAATGAAGCCAATTGAATCAAATTAAAGTAAAACACATTCAAACAAATATTTTGAATCAAATGAAAGTCAACCACATCCATACAATGCTTTTTAAATCAAGTGAAAGTAAAACATATCAAACAAAGCTTTTTGAATAGAATGAAAGTCAAATGCTTTCAACGAAGCTCATTGAATCAAATTAAAGTTAAACGCACTCAAACAAAGCGTTTTGAATCAAATGAAAGTCAAACACATTCTAACAAAGCTTTTTGAATCGAATAAAAGTCAAGTGTAATCAAACAAAGTTTTTCAAATGAAAGAAAGTAAAACATATTAAAATAAAGCTTTTTCAATCAAAAGAGAGTCAAATACATTCAAACAAAGCTTTTTGAATGAAATGAAATAAAAAAACACTTAAACTAAGCTTTTTGAATAAAATGAAAGTCAAACACATTCAAACAAAGGTTTTTAAATGAAATGAAAGTTTAATTTAACACATTAAAACAAATCTTTTTCAATGAAATGAGAGTCAAATACATTCAAAATAAGATTTTTGAATAAAATGAAATTAAAACACATTTAAACTAAGCTTTTTGAATCAAATGAAAGTCAAACACATTCAAACATATTCAAACAAAGCTTTTTGAATCAAATGAATCAGACACATTCAAACAAAGCTTTAAGAATCATGTGAAAGTCAAACACATTCAAAGAAAACGTTTTGAATCCAATGAAAGTCAAACGCATTTAACGAAGCTAATTGAATAAATGAAAGTCAAACACATTTAAACAAAGCTTTCGAAATCAAAGAAAATTCAAAGACATTCAAACAATGCTTTTTGAATCAAATAAAAAGTCAAACACATTCAAACAAAGCTTTTTTAATCGAATAAAAGTCAAACGAATTCAACGAAGCTAATTGTATTAAATGAAACTAAAAAACATTCAGACAAGTCTTTTTGAATCAAATGAAAGTCAAACACATTCAAACAAAGCTTTTTGAGTTGAAAGAAAGTAAAATGCACTAAATGAAGCCAATTGAATCAAATTAAAGTATAACACATACAAACAAATTTTTTGAATTAAATGAAAGTCAACCACATTCATACAATGCTTTTTAAATCAAATAAAAGTCAAACATATCAAACAAAGCTTTTTGAATCGAGTTAAAGTCAATTGCATTCAACGAAGCTTATTGAATCCAATGAAAGTGAAACGCACTCAAATAAAGCGTTTTGAATCAAATGAAAGTCAAACACATTCAAACAAAGCTTTTTGAATCGAATAAAAGTCAAGTGTATTCAAACAAAGTTTTTCAAATGAAATGAAAGATAAACATATTAAAATAAAACTTTTTCAATCAAATGAGAGTCAAATACATTCACACAAAGCTTTTTGAATGAAATTAAATTCAAAACATTTAAACTAAGCTTTTTGAATAAAATGAAAGTCAAACAAATTCAAACATATTCTATCAAAGCTTTTTAAATGAAATGAAAGTTTAACACATTAAAACAAATCTTTTACAATGAAATGAGAGTCAAAAACATTCAAACAAAGCTTTTTGAATAATATGAAATTAAAACACATTTAAACTAAGCTTTTTGAATCAAATGAAAGTCAAACACATTCAAACATATTCAAACAAAGCATTTTGAAACAAATGAATCAAACACATTCTAACAAAGCTTTAAGAATCATATGAAAGTCAAACACATTCAAACAAAACGTTTTGAATCCAATGAAAGTCAAATGCATTCAACGAAGCTAATTGAATCAAATGAAAGTCAAACACATTTAAACAAAGCTTTTGAAATCAAAGAAAATTAAAAGACATTCAAACAATGCTTTTTGAATCAAATAAAAGTCAAACACATTCAAACAAAGATTTTTTAATCGAATAAAAGTCAAACGAATTCAACGAAGCTAATTGTATTAAATGAAACCCAATAACATTCAGACAAGTCTTTTTGAATCAAATGAAAGTTAAACACATTCAAACAAAGCTTGTTTAGTTGAATGAAAGTCAAATGCACTAAATGAAGCCAATTGAATCAAATTAAAGTAAAACACATTCAAACAAATATTTTGAATCAAATGAAAGTCAACCACATCCATACAATGCTTTTTAAATCAAGTGAAAGTAAAACATATCAAACAAAGCTTTTTGAATAGAATGAAAGTCAAATGCTTTCAACGAAGCTCATTGAATCAAATTAAAGTTAAACGCACTCAAACAAAGCGTTTTGAATCAAATGAAAGTCAAACACATTCTAACAAAGCTTTTTGAATCGAATAAAAGTCAAGTGTAATCAAACAAAGTTTTTCAAATGAAAGAAAGTAAAACATATTAAAATAAAGCTTTTTCAATCAAAAGAGAGTCAAATACATTCAAACAAAGCTTTTTGAATGAAATGAAATAAAAAAAACACTTAAACTAAGCTTTTTGAATAAAATGAAAGTCAAACACATTCAAACAAAGGTTTTTAAATGAAATGAAAGTTTAATTTAACACATTAAAACAAATCTTTTTCAATGAAATGAGAGTCAAATACATTCAAAATAAGATTTTTGAATAAAATGAAATTAAAACACATTTAAACTAAGCTTTTTGAATCAAATGAAAGTCAAACACATTCAAACATATTCAAACAAAGCTTTTTGAATCAAATGAATCAGACACATTCAAACAAAGCTTTAAGAATCATGTGAAAGTCAAACACATTCAAAGAAAACGTTTTGAATCCAATGAAAGTCAAACGCATTTAACGAAGCTAATTGAATAAATGAAAGTCAAACACATTTAAACAAAGCTTTCGAAATCAAAGAAAATTCAAAGACATTCAAACAATGCTTTTTGAATCAAATAAAAAGTCAAACACATTCAAACAAAGCTTTTTTAATCGAATAAAAGTCAAACGAATTCAACGAAGCTAATTGTATTAAATGAAACTAAAAAACATTCAGACAAGTCTTTTTGAATCAAATGAAAGTCAAACACATTCAAACAAAGCTTTTTGAGTTGAAAGAAAGTAAAATGCACTAAATGAAGCCAATTGAATCAAATTAAAGTATAACACATACAAACAAATTTTTTGAATTAAATGAAAGTCAACCACATTCATACAATGCTTTTTAAATCAAATAAAAGTCAAACATATCAAACAAAGCTTTTTGAATCGAGTTAAAGTCAATTGCATTCAACGAAGCTTATTGAATCCAATGAAAGTGAAACGCACTCAAATAAAGCGTTTTGAATCAAATGAAAGTCAAACACATTCAAACAAAGCTTTTTGAATCGAATAAAAGTCAAGTGTATTCAAACAAAGTTTTTCAAATGAAATGAAAGATAAACATATTAAAATAAAACTTTTTCAATCAAATGAGAGTCAAATACATTCACACAAAGCTTTTTGAATGAAATTAAATTCAAAACATTTAAACTAAGCTTTTTGAATAAAATGAAAGTCAAACAAATTCAAACATATTCTATCAAAGCTTTTTAAATGAAATGAAAGTTTAACACATTAAAACAAATCTTTTACAATGAAATGAGAGTCAAAAACATTCAAACAAAGCTTTTTGAATAATATGAAATTAAAACACATTTAAACTAAGCTTTTTGAATCAAATGAAAGTCAAACACATTCAAACATATTCAAACAAAGCATTTTGAAACAAATGAATCAAACACATTCTAACAAAGCTTTAAGAATCATATGAAAGTCAAACACATTCAAACAAAACGTTTTGAATCCAATGAAAGTCAAATGCATTCAACGAAGCTAATTGAATCAAATGAAAGTCAAACACATTTAAACAAAGCTTTTGAAATCAAAGAAAATTAAAAGACATTCAAACAATGCTTTTTGAATCAAATAAAAGTCAAACACATTCAAACAAAGATTTTTTAATCGAATAAAAGTCAAACGAATTCAACGAAGCTAATTGTATTAAATGAAACCCAATAACATTCAGACAAGTCTTTTTGAATCAAATGAAAGTTAAACACATTCAAACAAAGCTTGTTTAGTTGAATGAAAGTCAAATGCACTAAATTAAGCCAATTGAATCAAATTAAAGTAAAACACATTCAAACAAATATTTTGAATCAAATGAAAGTCAACCACATCCATACAATGCTTTTTAAATCAAGTGAAAGTAAAACATATCAAACAAAGCTTTTTGAATAGAATGAAAGTCAAATGCTTTCAACGAAGCTCATTGAATCAAATTAAAGTTAAACGCACTCAAACAAAGCGTTTTGAATCAAATGAAAGTCAAACACATTCTAACAAAGCTTTTTGAATCGAATAAAAGTCAAGTGTAATCAAACAAAGTTTTTCAAATGAAAGAAAGTAAAACATATTAAAATAAAGCTTTTTCAATCAAAAGAGAGTCAAATACATTCAAACAAAGCTTTTTGAATGAAATGAAATTAAAAAAACACTTAAACTAAGCTTTTTGAATAAAATGAAAGTCAAACACATTCAAACAAAGGTTTTTAAATGAAATGAAAGTTTAATTTAACACATTAAAACAAATCTTTTTCAATGAAATGAGAGTCAAATACATTGAAACAAAGCTTTTTGAATAAAATGAAATTAAAACACATTTAAACTAAGCTTTTTGAATCAAATGAAAGTCAAACACATTCAAACATATTCAAACAAAGCATTTTGAATCAAATGAATCAAACACATTCAAACAAAGCTTTAAGAATCATATGAAAGTCAAACACATTCAAACAAAACGTTTTGAATCCAATGAAAGTCAAATGCATTCAACGAAGCTAATTGAATCAAATGAAAGTCAAACACATTTAAACAAAGCTTTTGAAATCAAAGAAAATTAAAAGACATTCAAACAATGCTTTTTGAATCAAATAAAAGTCAAACACATTCAAACAAAGATTTTTTAATCGAATAAAAGTCAAACGAATTCAACGAAGCTAATTGTATTAAATGAAACCCAATAACATTCAGACAAGTCTTTTTGAATCAAATGAAAGTTAAACACATTCAAACAAAGCTTGTTTAGTTGAATGAAAGTCAAATGCACTAAATGAAGCCAATTGAATCAAATTAAAGTAAAACACATTCAAACAAATATTTTGAATCAAATGAAAGTCAACCACATCCATACAATGCTTTTTAAATCAAGTGAAAGTAAAACATATCAAACAAAGCTTTTTGAATAGAATGAAAGTCAAATGCTTTCAACGAAGCTCATTGAATCAAATTAAAGTTAAACGCACTCAAACAAAGCGTTTTGAATCAAATGAAAGTCAAACACATTCTAACAAAGCTTTTTGAATCGAATAAAAGTCAAGTGTAATCAAACAAAGTTTTTCAAATGAAAGAAAGTAAAACATATTAAAATAAAGCTTTTTCAATCAAAAGAGAGTCAAATACATTCAAACAAAGCTTTTTGAATGAAATGAAATTAAAAAACACTTAAACTAAGCTTTTTGAATAAAATGAAAGTCAAACACATTCAAACAAAGGTTTTTAAATGAAATGAAAGTTTAATTTAACACATTAAAACAAATCTTTTTCAATGAAATGAGAGTCAAATACATTCAAAATAAGATTTTTGAATAAAATGAAATTAAAACACATTTAAACTAAGCTTTTTGAATCAAATGAAAGTCAAACACATTCAAACATATTCAAACAAAGCTTTTTGAATCAAATGAATCAGACACATTCAAACAAAGCTTTAAGAATCATGTGAAAGTCAAACACATTCAAAGAAAACGTTTTGAATCCAATGAAAGTCAAACGCATTTAACGAAGCTAATTGAATAAATGAAAGTCAAACACATTTAAACAAAGCTTTCGAAATCAAAGAAAATTCAAAGACATTCAAACAATGCTTTTTGAATCAAATAAAAAGTCAAACACATTCAAACAAAGCTTTTTTAATCGAATAAAAGTCAAACGAATTCAACGAAGCTAATTGTATTAAATGAAACTAAAAAACATTCAGACAAGTCTTTTTGAATCAAATGAAAGTCAAACACATTCAAACAAAGCTTTTTGAGTTGAAAGAAAGTAAAATGCACTAAATGAAGCCAATTGAATCAAATTAAAGTATAACACATACAAACAAATTTTTTGAATCAAATGAAAGTCAACCACATTCATACAATGCTTTTTAAATCAAATAAAAGTCAAACATATCAAACAAAGCTTTTTGAATCGAGTTAAAGTCAATTGCATTCAACGAAGCTTATTGAATCCAATGAAAGTGAAACGCAATCAAATAAAGCGTTTTGAATCAAATGAAAGTCAAACACATTCAAACAAAGCTTTTTGAATCGAATAAAAGTCAAGTGTATTCAAACAAAGTTTTTCAAATGAAATGAAAGATAAACATATTAAAATAAAACTTTTTCAATCAAATGAGAGTCAAATACATTCACACAAAGCTTTTTGAATGAAATTAAATTCAAAACATTTAAACTAAGCTTTTTGAATAAAATGAAAGTCAAACAAATTCAAACATATTCTATCAAAGCTTTTTAAATGAAATGAAAGTTTAACACATTAAAACAAATCTTTTACAATGAAATGAGAGTCAAAAACATTCAAACAAAGCTTTTTGAATAATATGAAATTAAAACACATTTAAACTAAGCTTTTTGAATCAAATGAAAGTCAAACACATTCAAACATATTCAAACAAAGCATTTTGAAACAAATGAATCAAACACATTCTAACAAAGCTTTAAGAATCATATGAAAGTCAAACACATTCAAACAAAACGTTTTGAATCCAATGAAAGTCAAATGCATTCAACGAAGCTAATTGAATCAAATGAAAGTCAAACACATTTAAACAAAGCTTTTGAAATCAAAGAAAATTAAAAGACATTCAAACAATGCTTTTGAATCAAATAAAAGTCAAAACACATTCAAACAAAGATTTTTTTAATCGAATAAAAGTCAAACGAATTCAACGAAGCTAATTGTTTTAAATGAAACTTAAAAACATTCAGACAAGTCTTTTTGAATCAAATTAAAGTCAAACACATTCAAACAAAGATTTTTGAGTTGAATGAAAGTCAAATGCACTAAATGTATCCAATTGAATCAAATTAAAGTAAAACACATTCAAACAAATACTCTGAATCAATTGAAAAACAACCACATTCATACAATGCTTTTTAAATCAAATAAAAGTCAAACATATCAAACAAAACATTTTGAATCGAATGAAAGTCAAATGCTTTCAACGAAGCTCATTGAATAAAATTAAAGTGAAACGCACCCAAACAAAGCGTTTTGAATCAAATGAAAGTCAAACACATTCTAACAAAGCTTTTTGAATCGAATAAAAGTCAAGTGTAATCAAACAAAGTTTTTCAAATGAAAGAAAGTAAAACATATTAAAATAAAGCTTTTTCAATCAAAAGAGAGTCAAATACATTCAAACAAAGCTTTTTGAATGAAATGAAATTAAAAAACACTTAAACTAAGCTTTTTGAATAAAATGAAAGTCAAACACATTCAAACAAAGGTTTTTAAATGAAATGAAAGTTTAATTTAACACATTAAAACAAATCTTTTTCAATGAAATGAGAGTCAAATACATTCAAACAAAGCTTTTTGAATAAAATGAAATTAAAACACATTTAAACTAAGCTTTTTGAATCAAATGAAAGTCAAACACATTCAAACATATTCAAACAAAGCTTTTTGAATCAAATGAATTAGACACATTCAAACAAAGCTTTAAGAATCATGTGAAAGTCAAACACATTCAAAGAAAACGTTTTGAATCCAATGAAAGTCAAACGCATTTAACAAAGCTAATTGAATAAATGAAAGTCAAACACATTTAAACAAAGCTTTCGAAATCAAAGAAAATTCAAAGACATTCAAACAATGCTTTTTGAATCAAATAAAAGTCAAACACATTCAAACAAAGCTTTTTTAATCGAATAAAAGTCAAACGAATTCAACGAAGCTAATTGTATTAAATGAAACTAAAAAACATTCAGACAAGTCTTTTTGAATCAAATGAAAGTCAAACACATTCAAACAAAGCTTTTTGAGTTGAATGAAAGTAAAATGCACTAAATGAAGCCAATTGAATCAAATTAAAGTAAAACATATTCAAACAAACATTTTGAATCAAATGAAAGTCAACCACATTCATACAATGCTTTTTTAAATCAAATGAAAGTCAAACATATCAAACAAAGCTTTTTGAATCGAATGAAAGTCAAATGCTTTCAACGAAGCTCATTGAATAAATTAAAGTCAACCGCACTCAAACAAAGCGTTTTGAATCAAATGAAAGTCAAACACATTTTAACAAAGCTTTTTGAATCGAATAAAAGTCAAGTGTAATCAAACAAAGTTTTTCAAATGAAAGAAAGTAAAACATATTAAAATAAAGCTTTTTCAATCAAAAGAGAGTCAAATACATTCAAACAAAGCTTTTTGAATGAAATGAAATTAAAAAACACTTAAACTAAGCTTTTTGAATAAAATGAAAGTCAAACACATTCAAAACCAAGGTTTTTAAATGAAATGAAAGTTTAATTTAACACATTAAAACAAATCTTTTTCAATGAAATGAGAGTCAAATACATTCAAAATAAGCTTTTTGAATAAAATGAAATTAAAACACATTTAAACTAAGCTTTTTGAATCAAATGAAAGTCAAACACATTCAAACATATTCAAACAAAGCTTTTTGAATCAAATGAATCAGACACATTCAAACAAAGCTTTAAGAATCATGTGAAAGTCAAACACATTCAAAGAAAACGTTTTGAATCCAATGAAAGTCAAACGCATTTAACGAAGCTAATTGAATAAATGAAAGTCAAACACATTTAAACTAAGCTTTCGAAATCAAAGAAAATTCAAAGACATTCAAACAATGCTTTTTGAATCAAATAAAAGTCAAACACATTCAAACAAAGCTTTTTTAATCGAATAAAAGTCAAACGAATTCAACGAAGCTAATTGTATTAAATGAAACTAAAAAACATTCAGACAAGTCTTTTTGAATCAAATAAAAGTCAAACACATTCAAACAAAGCTTTTTGAGTTGAATGAAAGTAAAATGCACTAAATGAAGCCAACTGAATCAAATTAAAGTAAAACACATTCAAACAAATATTTTGAATCAAATGAAAGTCAACCACATTCATACAATGCTTTTTTAAATCAAATGAAAGTCAAACATATCAAACAAAGCTTTTTGAATAGAATGAAAGTCAAATGCTTTCAAGGAAGCTCATTGAATTAAATTAAAGTCAAACGCACTCAAACAAAGCGTTTTGAAACAAATGAAAGTCAAACACATTCTAACAAAGCTTTTTGAATCGAATAAAAGTCAAGTGTAATCAAACAAAGTTTTTCAAATGAAAGAAAGTAAAACATATTAAAATAAAGCTTTTTCAATCAAAAGAGAGTAAAATACATTCAAACAAAGCTTTTTGAATGAAATGAAATTAAAAAACACTTAAACTAAGCTTTTTGAATAAAATGAAAGTCAAACACATTCAAACAAAGGTTTTTAAATGAAATGAAAGTTTAATTTAACACATTAAAACAAATCTTTTTCAATGAAATGAGAGTCAAATACATTCAAAATAAGCTTTTTGAATAAAATGAAATTAAAACACATTTAAACTATGCTTTTTGAATCAAATGAAAGTCAAACACATTCAAACATATTCAAACAAAGCTTTTTAAATCAAATGAATCAGACACATTTAAACAAAGCTTTAAGAATCATATGAAAGTCAAACACATTCAAAGAAAACGTTTTGAATCCAATGAAAGTCAAACGCATTTAACGAAGCTAATTGAATAAATGAAAGTCAAACACATTTAAACTAAGCTTTTCGAAATCAAAGAAAATTCAAAGACATTCAAACAATGCTTTTTGAATCAAATAAAAGTCAAACACATTCAAACAAAGCTTTTTTAATCGAATAAAAGTCAAACGAATTCAACGAAGCTAATTGTATTAAATGAAACTAAAAAACATTCAGACAAGTCTTTTTGAATCAAATAAAAGTCAAACACATTCAAACAAAGCTTTTTGAGTTGAATGAAAGTAAAATGCACTAAATGAAGCCAACTGAATCAAATTAAAGTAAAACACATTCAAACAAATATTTTGAATCAAATGAAAGTCAACCACATTCATACAATGATTTTTAAATCAAATGAAAGTCAAAACATATCAAACAAAGCTTTTTGAATAGAATGAAAGTCAAATGCTTTCAAGGAAGCTCATTGAATTAAATTAAAGTCAAACGCACTCAAACAAAGCGTTTTGAAACAAATGAAAGTCAAACACATTCTAACAAAGCTTTTTGAATCGAATAAAAGTCAAGTGTAATCAAACAAAGTTTTTCAAATGAAAGAAAGTAAAACATATTAAAATAAAGCTTTTTCAATCAAAAGAGAGTAAAATACATTCAACAAAGCTTTTTGAATGAAATGAAATTAAAAAACACTTAAACTAAGCTTTTTGAATAAAATGAAAGTCAAACACATTCAAACAAAGGTTTTTTAAATGAAATGAAAGTTTAATTTATCACATTAAAACAAATCTTTTTCAATGAAATGAGAGTCAAATACATTCAAAATAAGCTTTTTGAATAAAATGAAATTAAAACACATTTAAACTAAGCTTTTTGAATCAAATGAAAGTCAAACACATTCAAACATATTCAAACAAAGCTTTTTGAATCAAATGAATCAGACACATTCAAACAAAGCTTTAAGAATCATGTGAAAGTCAAACACATTCAAAGAAAACGTTTTGAATCCAATGAAAGTCAAACGCATTTAACGAAGCTAATTGAATAAATGAAAGTCAAACACATTTAAAACTAAGCTTTCGAAATCAAAGAAAACTCAAAGACATTCAAACAATGCTTTTTTGAATCAAATAAAAGTCAAACACATTCAAGCAAAGCTTTTTTAATCGAATAAAAGTCAAACGAATTCAACGAAGCTAATTGTATTAAATGAAACTAAAAATCATTCAGACAAGTCTTTTTGAATCAAATGAAAGTCAAACACATTCAAACAAAGCTTTTTTAATCGAATAAAAGTCAAACGAATTCAACGAAGCTAATTGTATTAAATAAACTAAAAATCATTCAGACAAGTCTTTTTGAATCAAATGAAAGTCAAACACATTCAAACAAAGCTTTTTGAGTTCATTGAAAGTAAAAATGCACTAAATGAAGCCAACTGAATCAAAATAAAGTAAAACATATTCAAACAAATATTTTTGAATCAAAATGAAAGTCAACCACATTCATACAATGCTTTTTAAATCAAATGAAAGGCAAACATATCAAACAAAGCTTTTTGAATCGAATGAAAGTCAAATGCTTTCATCGAAGCTCATTGAATAAAATTAAAGTCAACCGCACTCAAACAAAGCGTTTTTGAATCAAATGAAATTCAAACACATTCTAACAAAGCTTTTTGAATCGAATAAAAGTCAAGTGTAATCAAACAAAGTTTTTTCAAATGAAAGAAAGTAAAACATATTAAAAATAAAGCTTTTTCAATCAAAAGAGAGTCAAATACATTCAAACAAAGCTTTTTGAATGAAATGAAATTAAAAAACACTTAAACTAAGCTTTTTGAATAAAATGAAAGTCAAACACATTCAAACAAAGGTTTTTTAAATGAATGAAAGTTTAATTTAACACATTAAAACAAATCTTTTTCAATGAAATGAGAGTCAAATACATTCAAAATAAAGCTTTTTAAATAAAATGAAATTAAAACACATTTAAACTAAGCTTTTTGAATCAAATGAAAGTCAAACACATTCAAACATATTCAAACAAAGCTTTTTGAATCAAATGAATCAGACACATTCAAACAAAGCTTTAAGAATCATGTGAAAGTCAAACACATTCAAAGAAAACGTTTTGAATCCAATGAAAGTCAAACGCATTTAACGAAGCTAATTGAATAAATGAAAGTCAAACACATTTAAACTAAGCTTTCGAAATCAAAGAAAACTCAAAGACATTCAAACAATGCTTTTTGAATCAAATAAAAGTCAAAACACATTCAAACAAAGCTTTTTTAATCGAATAAAAGTCAAACGAATTCAACGAAGCTAATTGTATTAAATGAAACTCAAAACATTCAGACAAGTCTTTTTGAATCAAATGAAAGTCAAACACATTCAAACAAAGCTTTTTTGAGTTGAATGAAAGTCAAATGCACTAAATGAAGCCAATTGAATCAAATTAAAGTAAAACACATTCAAACAAATATTTTGAATCAAATGAAAGTCAACCACATTCATACAATGCTTTTTAAATCAAATGAAAGTCAAACATATCAAACAAATTTTTGAAGAATGAAAGTCAAATGATTTTCAACGAAGCTCATTGAATCAAATTAAAGTCAAACGCACTCAAACAAAGCGTTTTGAATCAAATGAAAGTCAAACACATTCAAACAAAGCTTTTTGAATCGAATAAAGTCAAAGAACAAACAAGCAAAATGAAGTCAAAAGAATGAAAAGCTCAAATTCAAACACATTAAAATAAAGCTTTTAATCAAAAGAGTCAAATACATTCAAACAAAGCTTTTTGAATGAAATGAAATTAAAAAATTTAAACTAAGCTTTTTGAATAAAATGAAAGTCAAACACATTCAAACATATTCAACCAAAGCTTTTTAAATGAAATGAAAGTTTAATTTAACACATTAAAACAAATCTTTTACAATGAAATGAGAGTCAAATACATTAAACAAAGCTTTTTAAATAAAGAAATTAAAACACATTTAAACTAAGCTTTTTGAATCAATGTCAAACACATTCAAACATATTCAAACAAAGCTTTTTGAATCAAATGAATCAAACACATTCAAACAAAGCTTTAAGAATCATATGAAAGTCAAACACATTCAAACAAAACGTTTTGAATCCAATGAAAGTCAAATGCATTCAACGAAGCTAATTGAATCAAATGAAAGTCAAACACATTTAAACAAAGCTTTTGAAATCAAAGAAAATTCAAAGACATTCAAACAATGCTTTTTGAATCAAATAAAAGTCAAACACATTCAAACAAAGCTTTTTTAATCGAATAAAAGTCAAACGAATTCAACGAAGCTAATTGAATTAAATGAAACTCAAAAACATTCAGACAAGTCTTTTTGAATCAAATGAAAGTCAAACACATTCAAACAAAGCTTTTTGAGTTGAATGAAAGTCAAATGCACTAAATGAAGCCAATTGAATCAAATTAAAGTAAAACACATTCAAACAAATATTTTGAATCAAATGAAAGTCAACCACATTCATACAATGCTTTTTAAATCAAATGAAAGTCAAACATATCAAACAAAGCTTTTTGAATCGAATGAAAGTCAAATGCTTTCAACGAAGCTCATTGAATCAAATTAAAGTCAAACGCACTCAAACAAAGCGTTTTGAATCAAATGAAAGTCAAACACATTCAAACAAGCTTTTTGAATCGAATAAAAGTCAAGTGTATTCAAACAAAGTTTTTCAAATGAAATAAAGTTAAAAATATTAAAATAAAGCTTTTTCAATCAAATGAGAGTCAATACATTCAAACAAAGCTTTTTGAAAAAAAAAAAATCAAACACATTCAAACATATTCAAACAAAGCTTTTTAAATGAAATGAAAGTTTAATTTAACACATTAAAACAAATCTTTTACAATGAAATGAGAGTCAAATACATTAAAACAAAGCTTTTTGAATAAATGAAATTAAAACACATTTAAACTAAGCTTTTTGAATCAATTGAAAGTCAAACACATTCAAACATATTCAAACAAAGCTTTTTGAATCAAATGAATCAAACACATTCAAACAAAGCTTTAAGAATCATATGAAAGTCAAACACATTCAAACAAAACGTTTTGAATCCAATGAAAGTCAAATGCATTCAACGAAGCTAATTGAATCAAATGAAATCAAACACATTTAAACAAAGCTTTTGAAATCAAAGAAAATTCAAAGACATTCAAACAATGCTTTTTATCAAATAAAAGTCAAACACATTCAAACAAAGCTTTTTTAATCGAATAAAAGTCAAACGAATTCAACGAAGCTAATTGTTAAATGAAACTCAAAAAACATTCAGACAAGTCTTTTTGAAATCAAATGAAAGTCAAACACATTCAAACAAAGCTTTTTGAGTTGAATGAAAGTCAAATGCACTAAATGAAGCCAATTGAATCAAATTAAAGTAAAACACATTCAAACAAATATTTTGAATCAAATGAAAGTCAACCACATTCATACAATGCTTTTTAAATCAAATGAAAGTCAAACATATCAAACAAAGCTTTTTGAATAGAATGAAAGTCAAATGCTTTCAACGAAGCTCATTGAATCAAATTAAAGTCAAACGCACTCAAACAAAGCGTTTTGAATCAAATGAAAGTCAAACACATTCAAACAAAGCTTTTTGAATCGAATAAAAGTCAAGTGTATTCAAACAAAGTTTTTCAAATGAAAGAAAGTTAAACATATTAAAATAAAGCTTTTTCAATCAAATGAGAGTCAAATACATTCAAACAAAGCTTTTTGAATGAAATGAAATTAAAAAACATTTAAACTAAGCTTTTTGAATAAAATGAAAGTCAAACACATTCAAACATATTCAAACAAAGCTTTTTAAATGAAATGAAAGTTTAATTTAACACATTAAAACAAATCTTTTACAATGAAATGAGAGTTAAATACATTCAAACAAAGCTTTTTGAATAAAATGAAATTAAAACACATTTAAACTAAGCTTTTTGAATCAAATGAAAGTCAAACACATTCAAACATATTCAAACAAAGCTTTTTGAATCAAATGAATCAGACACATTCAAACAAAGCTTTAAGAATCATATGAAAGTCAAACACATTCAAACAAAACGTTTTGAATCAATGAAAGTCAAACGCATTTAACGAAGCTAATTGAATCAAATGAAAGTCAAACACATTTAAACAAAGCTTTTGAAATCAAAGAAAATTCAAAGACATTCAAACAATGCTTTTTGAATCAAATAAAAGTCAAACACATTCAAACAAAGCTTTTTTAATCGAATAAAAGTCAAACGAATTCAACGAAGCTAATTGTATTAAATGAAACTCAAAACATTCAGACAAGTCTTTTTGAATCAAATGAAAGTCAAACATTCAAACAAAGCTTTTTGAGTTGAATGAAAGTCAAATGCACTAAATGAAGCCAATTGAATCAAATTAAAGTAAAACACATTCAAACAAATATTTTGAATCAAATGAAAGTCAACCACATTCATACAATGCTTTTTAAATCAAATGAAAGTCAAACATATCAAACAAAGCTTTTTGAATAGAATGAAAGTCAAATGCTTTCAACGAAGCTCATTGAATCAAATTAAAGTCAAACGCACTCAAACAAAGCGTTTTGAATCAAATGAAAGTCAAACATTCAAACAAAGCTTTTTGAATCGAATAAAAGTCAAGTGTATTCAAACAAAGTTTTTCAAATGAAAGAAAGTAAAACATATTAAAATAAAGCTTTTTCAATCAAAAGAGAGTCAAATACATTCAAACAAAGCTTTTTGAATGAAATGAAATTAAAAAACATTTAAACTAAGCTTTTTGAATAAAATGAAAGTCAAACACATTCAAACATATTCAAACAAAGCTTAAATGAAATGAAAGTTTAATTTAACACATTAAAACAAATCTTTTACAATGAAATGAGAGTCAAATACATTCAAACAAAGCTTTTTGAATAAAATGAAATTAAAAACACATTTAAACTAAGCTTTTTGAATCAAATGAAAGTCAAACACATTCAAACATATTCAAACAAAGCTTTTTGAATCAAATGAATCAAACACATTCAAACAAAGCTTTAAGAATCTATGAAAGTCAAACACATTCAAACAAAACGTTTTGAAGAAATCAAACGCATTTAACGAAGCTAATTGAATCAAATGAAAGTCAAACACATTTAAACAAAGCTTTGAAATCAAAGAAAATTCAAAGACATTCAAACAATGCTTTTTGAATCAAATAAAAGTCAAACACATTCAAACAAAGCTTTTTTAATCGAATAAAAGTCAAACGAATTCAACGAAGCTAATTGTATTAAATGAAACTCAAAAACATTCAGACAAGTCTTTTTGAATCAAATGAAAGTCAAACACATTCAAACAAAGCTTTTTGAGTTGAATGAAAGTCAAATGCACTAAATGAAGCCAATTGAATCAAATTAAAGTAAAACACATTCAAACAAATATTTTGAATCAAATGAAAGTCAACCACATTCATACAATGCTTTTTCAAATGAAAGTCAAACATATCAAACAAAGCTTTTTGAATAGAATGAAAGTCAAATGCTTTCAACGAAGCTCATTGAATCAAATTAAAGTCAAACGCACTCAAACAAAGCGTTTTGAATCAAACAGCCGAACAACTGACAAGAAAGCAAATGAAACAAACGCACTTTTTGAATCAAATGAAAGTCAAACACATTCAACAAAGCTTTTTGAATCGAATAAAAGTCAAGTGTATTCAAACAAAGTTTTTCAAATGAAAGAAAGTTAAAACTATTAAAATAAAGCTTTTTCAATCAAAAGAGAGTCAAATACATTCAAACAAAGCTTTTGAATGAAATGAAATTAAAAAACATTTAAACTAAGCTTTTTGAATAAAATGAAAGTCAAACACATTCAAACATATTCAACAAAGCTTTTTAAATGAAATGAAAGTTTAATTTAACACATTAAAACAAATCTTTTTCAATGAAATGAGAGTCAAATACATTCAAACAAAGCTTTTTGAATAAAATGAAATTAAAACACATTTAAACTAAGCTTTTTGAATCAAATGAAAGTCAAACACATTCAAACATATTCAAACAAAGCTTTTTGAATCAAATGAATCAACACATTCAAACAAAGCTTTAAGAATCATATGAAAGTCAAACACATTCAAACAAAACGTTTTGAATCCAATGAAAGTCAAACGCATTTAACGAAGCTAATTGAATCAATGAAAGTCAAACACATTTAAACAAAAGCTTTCGAAATCAAAGAAAATTCAAAGACATTCAAACAATGCTTTTTGAATCAAATAAAAGTCAAACACATTCAAAAAAGCTTTTTTAATCGAATAAAAGTCAAACGAATTCAACGAAGCTAATTGTATTAAATGAAACTCAAAACATTCAGACAAGTCTTTTTGAATCAAATGAAAGTCAAACACATTCAAACAAAGATTTTTGAGTTGAATGAAAGTCAAATGCACTAAATGAAGCCAATTGAATCAAATTAAAGTAAAACACATTCAAACAAATATTTTGAATCAAATGAAAGTCAACCACATTCATACAATGCTTTTTAAATCAAATGAAAGTCAAACATATCAAACAAAGCTTTTTGAATAGAATGAAAGTCAAATGCTTTCAACGAAGCTCATTGAATCAAATTAAAGTCAAACGCACTCAAACAAAGCGTTTTGAATCAAATGAAAGTCAAACACATTCAAACAAAGCTTTTTGAATCGAATAAAAGTCAAGTGTATTCAAACAAAGTTTTTCAAATGAAAGAAAGTTAAAACATATTAAAATAAAGCTTTTTCAATCAAAGAGAGTCAAATACATTCAAACAAAGCTTTTTGAATGAAATGAAATTAAAAAAATTTAAACTAAGCTTTTGAATAAAATGAAAGTCAAACACATTCAAACATATTCAAACAAAGCTTTTAAATGAAATGAAAGTTTAATTTAACACATTAAAACAAATCTTTTACAATGAAATGAGAGTCAAATACATTCAAACAAAGCTTTTTAAATAAATGAAATTAAAACACATTTAAACTAAGCTTTTTGAATCAATTGAAAGTCAAACACATTCAAACATATTCAAACAAAGCTTTTTG